>NC_084735.1:56556767-56784267 GCF_033978785.1 Entelurus aequoreus
TTTGCAGTCTTCATTGTTCATTAAACAAATTGCAAAAGATTCACCAACACAGATGTCCAGAATACTGTGGAATTTTGAGATGAAAACAAAGCTTTTTTGTATTGGATTCAAAGGTGTACCAATACTTCCGTTTAACTAGTGACGTCACTCGCATCCGTCATCATACAAAGACGTTTTCAACCGGAAGTTTAGCGGGAAATTTAAAAGTGCACTTCATAAGTTAACCCGGCCGTATTGGCATGTGTTGCAATGTTAATATTTCATCATTAATATATAAACTATCAGACTGCGTGGTCGGTAGTAGTGGGTTTCAGTAGGCCTTTAACTTTACACATACAAACTGTAGCACACAAAAAAGCACATTTAATAAAAAAAAACGTTATTATGGTCTTACCTTTATTTATAAATTAAGTCCATGTGCCGCTCCTTTTGAACAAAAGCATCTATGACTTGTTTATAGAAGTCTTCCTTATCTTTCTTCAGTTTTAAAAGACTCTCTGTCTCGATGGAGATGATCCTTTAATTATTACCACCTGCTTCGATTGAAAGTCCAGTTTAGAAAACTGTATTATTTTAGATATGTAATCCTCCATGTTAAAAGTCCAGGCAAGAGGAAAAAAAAACGATCGCTGCTAACTGTTGCTGCTTGTTGTCACTTCTTCTGCAGCCGAGTTGTCGCAAGAATGATCTCTGGGATCACTACCGCCCTCTACCACCAGGAGGTGGGATTACTGCGAGCCTCACACAGTGTGTCTTTTGCAGCCGTTTTATGATTGCTCAGCACAAGAAATACTTACACACATACAGTTGTTGACAAAATACACTGTACATTATATACCTCAGCTAACTAAACTATGGAAATGTATAATATAGTTCATACAGCAATACGGTCTCACTGCACAGCAGGCCAGCAGTTAGCCGAGTCATTGCGCAATCCATGGTGAGGCTCAACTGAGTGACGTGCCTCAACTGGCTGGTGACTCACCGCAAGTCTCTTCTCAGTATTTGAACGGCAAATGTGAAAATTCAGCGATTTTGAATAAAAATAATCTAAAACTGGTGAAGTTAAATGGAAAATAACTTTATAGTATAATCACTGGATACATATAACAATTTAATTATTTTTTTTTCTTTTTACATTTTTTTTCTTTCCATGATGGCACGTGAGGCCCCGCCTCACCTGCCTCCCCTGACTGCACGTCACTGGAGAAAACGATGTTCACAAAATACTGTCATCAGTGAAGCATACACACAAACATATTAAACATCCATCCATCCATTTTCTACCGCTTATTCCCTTCGGGGTCGCGGGGGGTGCTGGAGCCTATCTCAGCTACAATCGGGCGGAAGGCGGTGTACACCCTGGACAAGTCGCCACCTCATCGCAGGGCCAACACAGATATTAAACAGTGCACTGCAAAAAGTCAGTGTTCAAAAACAAGAAAAAAAGGGGTATTTTATTTGAACTAAGCAAAATTATCTGCCAATAGAACAAGAAAATTCGGCTTGTCAAGACTTTCCAAAAACAAGTAAATTTAACTAACCTCAATTAACCCCAAAATACCTTAAAATAAGTATTTTCTCACAAATAACAAGTGCACTTTTCTTGGTAGAAAAAAAAGAGACCTTTTTGCTCAATATGTTGAAACATTTTCTTATTTATCTTGACATAATGACATGCGCTCGGCATCATGATTTTTTTTTTTCATGCTTGAAGTAAGAAATTATTACTTTAAAAAAGTTTTATACTTGTGAGTGTTGATGACACAGCTTTGCAACAGTTGATATTCTAGTTTCAAGCATGTTTTACTCAATATAGGTCATACAATCTCAGCAACAAGCTGTAATATCTTACTGAGATCATTTAGGACCAAAACACTTAAAACAAGTAAAACACTTTAACATAAAATCTGCTTAGTGAGAAGAATTATCTTATCAGACAGAAAATAAGCAGATATCACCCTTATTTGAGATATTTCATCTTACTTAGATTTCAGTTTTTGTAGTGTGGGCTTTCTAACAATTGGGAAGGTTTGTGTCATGTTTGTCCTCAAACAAAAAACATACTAAAACAAAAAAAATATTTTCCCCCCAATCTTTTTCCATTTTTAATCTTTTAAAAAAATGCTCCAGTAAGCCATTAGTGCGGCACTAAAGAGCTTAGCTCGAGAGCCGCAAGTTGCTGACCCCTGCACTACAAGAAGCCCACCGTTTCAGAATCCCTGGATTAGAGCAATAAAACTTTTGTTTCAAGGATAACTCTTCAACCAAAAATGCCATGCCAAAAATGTAACTTGGAAAAAGAAGGCCTGCTTGGTGAACACCTTTATCAATCGCTGCAATACAGTGGAGAACAAGACAAATACTTCACTGTAATACATATAAGACATAAATATAACTTCATTTAAAGGGGTCATATTATGATTTTTTTTCTACATGTAAAACACTTCCTTGTGGTCTACATAACATGTAATGGTAGTTCTTTGGTCAAAATGTTGCAAAGATTATGTCTTAAAGACCATCTTCAAGCCGCTTTCTGACTGTCTCTTCTTTAAATTTACGTGCCAAAACCGTTTGGACTGCGTCTCCAGCCCGTCAGTCAACTTGTAGATTGTAGCGGTTCCACATGGAGTCCACTGAGAGATGTAAGTTAGAACTATACGCTCATTTGTATTACAAATGGCAACAACGCAGCATGCATGTGCACGTACGAGCCAGTCTGCCCCGCAACAATAGAGAGGAAAAATAAGGAACTTATTGACTACAACTTCGGACTACGACTGAATAAAAATGGCCGCTTGTCCCTTTCCCAAATACACAAAATCAGGTACCAACAGTAATACAAGGTTTTGCATAACAGGACCCCTTATAATAACACACTAATTCATCTAATCCAAAAATATGCTTAAAAAATATATATTTGTATCTGCGACGTGGTGAAGCCGAAATATTTGAAGCATGCTGTGACGACTGTGCCTTCTTGTAGTCTTGAACTAAAGCAGTGTTCATGGACCAAGACTAAAAAAACACTCATGGATCCAAGATTTTACTCAAATGTGGACTGTACCTTTTTTTTTTTTTTTAAATATGCTTTTCCAGAAAAGCCATGCGAACTCTCGAGTTTGGAGACCAACCTTCAAATTCACTTTCTCTAACAATCTTACAAAATACTTTTTATTTGCTGTGCTAGAAGAATACTCCCAATTACGATTCTGAATCGACTCAGTTTTCAAGAATCCATTTTTTTAAGGCCATCTCTGCACATTTATGTCATATGTCAGTCAGCAAATCCAAGAAGAGCTTGTTTTATCGTAACTAACTGTTCAGTATATACCAAAAATATATATATATTGTGGCTTCAATCATCATCTTAAGAATCAAATTGAAAGAATCACATTCTTCCTTGAGAACCCATCATGTGAAGGACAGAACAATCAAAGACAAAATCGATACACATTTTTTTAATAACATGGCACAATTTACATAACAATAATAATTTACAAGTTCCTACGAGGGCATGCTGAAGATTCAGTCGCTTCATATTTTGATACTTTTGTACATGATTTAGAAATTGTTTTTTTTTCGTATTTTTTTTTATTTTTTACTGTACAGTACTAAGAGCAAATCTCTTTGCAGGATATGTTGGCTATGCAGCTCTGTGAATGTGAAATGAAAGTAAAACTAACACTTCAGCAGACTATTAATATAAATGAAAATTAATTTGCTTCTTTTAAACTAAACATGGTTGAGGTTTGTTTGTCCTTGAATTTTGTTGCGCTTCGATTAAACTATCTACTTTCAAAATTTACTTTTTGAACAAATGACGCATTCTCCCCACAACCAGACTAAAATGTCTTTAAATACAATAAAGATTGTCCTACCAAGTGTTTTACACTATCGTTAATATATGCATTATCAAAAGCTCGTACAGTAGCACCTCGGTTTTTGAAGACCTTCTTAGTTATGGTATGGTAAAACATGAAGTGAACTGTAGTTGTTTGACCCAGTCCAGTCTCTGGACAACTTGATCCAACTTTTTCCAATATTATAGTCTTGAGTATTGGCCAATACCAATATTGATACCATATCAGTAAGGATCATACATACTTTTATTTTGTAGTGTGTAATGCCAGAAAAGGTTTGATCAAGTGAAATCAGTCAAACAGAGAACAATAGTAGGTATGAAGAACCATTATTAACCATCCTGAATGGACTTATGCTGTTTTTTGGCGACATCTAGTGGCCACAATATTATAGCTCATGTCGCAGTCACGTTGCGACACGTTTGTTACTGGATACTTTCTAATAAGTTTCTACTTCGGGTTAATATGTGCAAGTAGTACGCGTCCATTATTATTTGATACTTGTTTATATTGAGAAATGTGCAGTTTCAGACTGCAATATTGTTTAATGAAAGACACTTTTTATGTATGCCGAGCTTTTATGCCATCATATGCTTAGGTGTTGTGTAGCTGCGTGCTTCTAGTGGCCTATAGCTTTTCATGTAAATGACTTGACAAAAACTACAGGAAAAGACCAACCTTGTGTGCTTATTGGAGGACATTTATATGTTACTGACTGTCCAGCTTTGCACAAGTAAACACACCACAGGACGGCTTGTATTGGACAATCTATCCAACATTTTAGATTTAATCTGTAATCATTTTAGTCGGGTCGCTATAGGAATCCTTTAATAATCTTCATTATGTGTGTATGTAGTTTATTTGCTCATAGAGTGCACACTAATGATGTGTGTATCCTTTCTTCATGTGCAAACAGGATGAATCAAGCACTTTGCTCCCTGCGCTGCGTTCAAGTGCACTGCGTAACTCCAAGTGTTAAAGGGGCTGTTTGCAACTTGCTCACAGTAAAAAAAAATTCAAAGCAAAAACAATATAACCATTGGCTAGCTTATGTTACAATTTGTGGTTCAACAGAATACATTTCTCTTAAAACTCTATATTTTTCACAAATATTAAATTTACGTAATACAATTTTTTTATCGGCCCCGGATAAATAGATTGATGTTTAGTGTGCAGACATACAAAAGCAGTTCAAGACAAGCAACGATCATGTTTGAAATAAACTGAACTAAACAATTTTTAGTCATGTTGTTGATATAATAGAATATACATTTGGGGACGGCGTGGCGCGGTTGGGAGAGTGGCCGTGCCAGCAACCTGAGGGTTCCTGGTTCAATCCCCAGCTTCTACCAACCTAGTCACATCCGTTGTGTCCTTGAGCAAGACACTTCACCCTTGCTCCTGATGTGTCGTGGTTAGGGCCTTGCATGGCAGCTCCCGCCATCATAGTGTGAACGTGTGTGTGAATGGGTGAATGTGGAAATAGTGTCAAAGCGCTTTGAGTACCTTGAAGTTAGAAAAGCGCTATACAAGTATAACCCATTTACCATTCACTAACTATCCAAATTGATATTATAAGCTAACAACACCCAAAGCTAATGCGTGTGCATGTGTACGTAGTTACATCATTACGTCCCAGGAGACGTTTATAACGCTTAAAACACATTGGGAGGTTGGCACCCTTTCGGCATGTGTGTAAATGTTGCAAACAGTCCCTTTAAGTGAAGGATCTTTCAGGCACGGTGGGCTTTTTGGTTTTTGTTAATTAAGTACGACTGCAAAATAGCCAAAGTGGGGCCGTAGAAAGTTGCGAGTGTCAGCACTTTGACAAAAGAAACATTATTGAAGTCTGACTTTTTGGAATGATTTACGAACAAAAACCGAGGTAGTACTTTGTGTTCGAAGCTTGTTGAAGTGTAAAGTCGTGGAGAGAAAACACTTTGTTGTTAATTCCTAGTCGTGGTGAAGTGTTGAGGGGGTCGGACTTGTTGCATAGTAGAACTGCAGAAAACACATTCTGATCACTAAACAATGATGTCAATGTTGAACGTAAAGCTTTAAGTCATTTGCATATCCTGTATAACATGATCCAACACAGCGACTTCACACGTTTTGTCTGTCAGTGTAAAGAATATTTGTCCATTGTTCAGTCTCGCTTCTCTTTGCTCTACAATAGAAAGACTGGAGGCACACACACACACACACACACACACACACACACACACACACACACACACACACACACACACACACACACACACACACACACACACACACACACACACACACACACACACACACACACACACACACTCACACACACACACACACACACACACACGCTCTTATAAAACAATGACTTGTGGGTGTGTCCTCACGGCACGTATTCACAGTTATGTTACATTCCTCACTAAGTGCTGAATGAGGGCGGCGCTCATCGCGCTTCGATGTCTTTGTGCGGCGCTCTGTCTCTGATGTCGCCCACCAAGGCAGTAGTTCGTCTGGGCGAGCCCGGCCTGCCGCCGAGCGTGGGAATGAGAGGGGGCGGAGCGCTCAAAGAGGCGGTGGGCGGAGTTTTGTTGAGAATGTTATGGTGGGCAGCGGCCGAGGGGCTGACTCTGGAGTAGTGCATGCCCGGGAGTCCTGGCGCCATGAGTCCCTGGGCGTGGTGGGGGAGGTGGTGTCCGTCGAGGGCCGGGTGGTGCATTGTGGGATGCAGGCGCCCGTGCTCGTAGTCGTCTCTCAGCAGACGCTCGCGTTCCTCCAACTGAGCGCGCTCGTGTTCCCTCCTGTGCTCCAAGGCCAGCGGATGAATGCGATTGAAGTCGTGAGGCTCGCGGTCTCTGTAGGCGCGCTCGGCCTCGTAAAGACGTGGAGCAGCCAGTCGGTGATGTTCGTTCCTTAGCAACAGATCCCTTGCCAGGGGGTCCCGCCTGTGAATGTCCAGTCCTCTGTAGGGGTCTCTCATGGAGTCCCTCATGGGGTCCCAGTGGAAGGCGGGGTAAGGGAAACGTTCCGCTCCAGGGATTGGACTGATGCCTAAGAAAGGTGCCACCACTCGACTTCTCTCAAGGCTGCTGAGGTTGTTGATCGGATGGACTCCTGCCAGGCTCATGGGCAAAGGCATGGGGGACGGCGGGTGGAGGTTTGGCGCGGAGGGCACCATCGTGTGCTCGCTTGGCTTCTCACCTGCGCCATCTTGGTCCTCTTTTCTCTCCTCCTTCACTTTCACCTCACTGCTCTTCTTCTGCTGCTCGAAGGGAAGTTCACCTTTCTTGTCCAGAAGCTCCCTTCTCAGACCTCCATTAGAATGTTCTAGACCGCTCAATCTGAGGTAAGGTGACGCCGTTCCCCTGTTGGACACCACGTCCTCTGGCTCTCTGCCATCGTGAATAGTGGGCGTGTCCTTATTGCCCGGTGGGTGGTCTTTAGTCTTGTGCTCGTCCGAGCAGCCGTCTTTCCAAAGATCAGAGTGTTCCCTCTCTTTGGACTTGTTGTCTTTGTCCCTCTGAGTGTCTCCAGAGGACGGAGGAAGTTGGTTCCTGTTGTGCTCGAGAGGACGACTGTGACCAAGAAGACCGATGGGGTTCACTGGAACTGGCGAGGGTTGACTTGGGTGACGTTTCTCCACTGATTCTCTGAAAAAAAAAGAAAAAAAGAGTTTATGAATGTTCTCATTCATCCAGGTCATCGTTAGTGATGGGTCCGGCAGCACCGATGCATTGGCGCATGCGTCGAGCTCATAGAGCAATACCCTGTGTTGGTGCGCGTACCGCTTTTAGAAAGTCACGTGACCGATCATGAGCTGTTTTAGTCACGTGACCGATATGCGAACCGTGTCGCACTCCCGCCTCCTCTGTGCCCTGTGAGCGGGTCTTTTCTACAGCCGGAGAAATAATAACTAAGAAGAGACGACTGAAGTGTTGATAACAACCAAACCTAACGCCCCCCCCCCTTCTATATCCCACACCCCGGATTGTAAATAATGTAAATAATTCAATGTATATACTCTGATGATTAACTTGTGTGATGACTGTATTATGATCATAGTATACACTATCATTCAAAAGTTTGGGGTCACATTGAAATGTCAATATTTTTTAAGGAAAAGCACTGTACTTTTCAATGAATAAAACTTTAAACTAGTCTTAACTTTAAAGAAATACACTCTATACATTGCTAATGTGGTAAATGACTATTCTAACTGCAAATGTCTGGTTTTTGGTGCAATATCTACATAGGTGTATAGAGGCCCATTTCCAGCAACTATCACTCCAGTGTTCTAATGGTACAATGTGTTTGCTCATTGGCTCAGAAGGCTAGTTGATGATTAGAAAACCCTTGTGCAATCATGTTCACACATCTGAAAACGGTTTAGCTCGTTACAGAAGCTACAAAACTGACCTTCCTTTGAGCAGATTGAGTTTCTGGAGCATCACATTTGTGGGGTCAATTAAACGCTCAAAATGGCCAGAAAAATAGAACATTCACCTGAAACTCGACAGTCTATTCTTGTTCTTAGAAATGAAGGCTATTCCACAAAATTGTTTGGGTGACCCCAAACTTTTGAACGGTAGTGTATATCTGTATCATGAATCAATTTAAGTGGACCCCGACTTAAACAAGTTGAGAAACTTATTCGGGTGTTACCATTTAGTGGTCTATTGTACGGAATATGTACTTCACTGTGCAATCTACTAAAAAAAGTTTTAATCAATCAATGAAAGAAATCGTCTAAAATTGAATACGTTGGAAAAACGGGTTTTTTTAAATAAAAATGTGTAAAAAATAAAAAATCCCAGTCCACAAGCATCCTCATTCACAACACGTTCCCTTACATTTCCATGTTATGATACATGTTCATGATACATGTTATGATACATGTATGTGGGCTCTGTACCGAGGATCTCGTTGTGGCTTGTACAGCCCTTTGAGACACTTGTGATTTAGGGCTATATAAATAAACATTGATTGATTGATTGATTTTTTATTGACTGTATCTAAAAAAGATTAAAATATATTTTTATTTAAATGAAGATATGAAATAATCCTAAATGAAATACAATGACTTGGTTTATATTATTGTATATCCTAGGTCATAAAATCAGTGTCAGTTGAGTCGGTCCATAGGTTGGCTGTAGGGATTTTTAATGTCCATCAGATGTCAGTATTTAGTGACACAGAAGGTCTGTGCTCTATGAATGCTTTTCAACTATTGAGTATGACTTCAAAATAATCCACCATGGGTCTAAAGAAAGTTGCAAGTGCCAGCCAGCTAGTTGTTGTATTAGGAATTATGATGATTGATGTATCCGATAACATAAAAAAATAAATACTCCAATGAGGCCAGACTATCTGTGCGTTGGGGTGAACAAATCAAGTGCTCCTTTTCTTGTCCTTTGTAGGTTGTAGTAAACTTCCCTGAGCTTATTGTAAACAATCCCACACGTTGAGCGTGTGGGTCTTCTACACTGTTTCAGAGAAAGACTTTTGTGTGCTATTTACTCAAACTGTTCTGCAACCATTCTGTGAGAAAGGAAAAAAACATTGCGCTTCAAACCTTATCAGCCACCTGAAATGCCAGCATAAATACTGTACAATGGTGTTTTGAAAATGTACAAAGTTGCCTGCTGCTAAAGAAGCTGCCCCAAATAAAGATTTGCAAAAACAACACTTAAATCTACATTAACAAAATAATAAATACATATATAATAGATATAAATAAGTAATTTGTCTTGAGAAATAGGACGTTATCGATTTGAAAAAAAATTCTGTTTTCCGTACAAGAGACTCATCAATTTTATCCAAATGGTAGCTATTTAATGTTGGCTAATGCCAACAGTATGGACAGTATGGACAGTAAACTAAACAACTGCCTCATTATTGTCAGGTCACACACTATATTGAACAATGAAGTCAGACAAACTAGCAGAGGTGGGACCAAGTCATTGCTTTGCAAGTCACAAGTAAGTCTCAAGTCTTTGCCCTCAAGTCTCGCGTCAAGTCCCGAGTCAAGACAGACAAGTCCCGAGTCAAGTCCAAAGTCAAGACTGGAAAGTCTCAAGTCAAGTCACAAGTCCTGCATTTTGAGTTTCGAGTCCTTTCAAGTCCTTTTAACCACAGACTAATATTTTTACACAGATTGTGTATGCTTTTAAACCGCTGTATTTATTTATGAAAACAAGTGCATTTGAAATAGCAGGAAAAAAAATAGTACTGACATTCAATTCATAATAGCACTATTAATCAGTCATTTTAATAGTTTAAACAATTTTAAACATTTAACTCATTCCTTTACAGAATAAACACATTTGCAAAAACAAGTGCAACTGTACTTATTTGTACAAAAGTGTTAACATTGTATTTCCATGGCATATTGCATTGTAGCTAGTTCCACAGCAGTTTCTATTCTGTTTTTTAAGATTAAAGTACCAATGATTGTCACACACACACTAGATGTGGTGAAATTTGTCCTCTGCATTTGTCCCATCCCCTTGGGGAGCAGTGGGCAGCAGCGGCGCCGCGCCCGGGAATCTCTTACCTTATCTCATTGATCTCATCTCATACTGTATGTGTGTTTATGTGTGCGTACACATGAAAAACATAACAAATACACGAACATAACAATGAACAGAGTTGTACTTTTTAGATGTCAGGGCCCTATGCAATATGTACACATATTCTTAATATAGTATACATTTTAACTGACCTTTATTTGACTATGTTTGTCTTTTTGTAGGTGGCTAAAATACGCGGTGCTGCTGACCGCCATCTAACGCTATGTTACTGTGTGTGATACATTGACTAACGTAACGTTACGTATAGGTACCTCATGCAACCCTGCTTAAAAAAAATCACTTGACAAAAAGTATGAATAAGGTAGCAAACTGCAGTGGACACAACATATTGCTGTGTTTGAAATGATGTTATAACCATAGACATCTTATAAGTAGACGCAGTATTGGTTGCTGTGACGCGAGCAAATTGCATCTTGAAGTGGTGATGAGGAGCCGGCGAGCAGCCTAAACTGACAGTTGACAGGTAGAAAACAAAGATGCCGGGCTGTGTTCAGCGTTTTCCTGCTCAAATGAGCGGACTGTTGAAAATAGGAATCGGGGGATTACTTTTCACAAGTAAGATTTAACATTAATGTACTATTGGTTGTATTTTATGAAAATAACATTACCACAGAGTTGAGAAGGAGCAAAGATCTTCAATATTCATCCATCCATCCATCCATCCATCCATCCATCCATCCATCTTCTTCCGCTTATCCGAGGTCGGGTCGCGGGGGCAGCAGCTTAAGCAGGGAAGCCCAGACTTCCCTCTCCCCAGCCACTTCGTCCAGCTTACACGTTTCCCTCACTGGAAACGTGTCCGACTTACTGCCGGCAATGCGGACCAAACTCTGGCACTGATCATACAGGGAGCGGACCGCCACAATCAGACAGTCCGATACCCCATACTCTCTGAGCACTCCCCACAGGACTTCCCGAGGGACACGGTCGAATGCCTTCTCCAAGTCCACAAAACACATGTAGACTGGTTGGGCAAACTCCCATGCACCCTCAAGGACCCTGCCGAGAGTATAGAGCTGGTCCACAGTTCCACGACCAGGACGAAAACCACACTGTTCCTCCTGAATCTGAGGTTCGACTATCCGGCGTAGCCTCCTCTCCGGCACACCTGAATAGACCTTACCGGGAAGGCTGAGGAGTGTGATCCCACGATAGTTAGAACACACCCTCCGGTTCCCCTTCTTAAAGAGAGGAACCACCACCCCGGTCTGTCAATCCAGAGGTACCGCCCCCGATGTCCACGCTATGCTGCAGAGTCTTGTCAACCAAGACAGCCCCACAGCATCCAGAGCCGTAAGGAACTCCGGGCGGATCTCATCCACCCCCGGGGCCTTGCCACCGAGGAGCTTTTTAACTACCTCAGCAACCTCAGCCCCAGAAATAGGAGAGCCCACCACAGATTCCCCAAGCACTGATTCCTCATAGGAAGACGTGTTGGTGGGATTGAGGAAGTCTTCGAAGTATTCCCTCCACCGATCCACAATATCCGCAGTCGAGGTCAGCAGAACACCATCCTCACCATACACGGTGTTGATAGTGCACTGCTTCCCCTTCCTGAGGCGGCGGATGGTGGTCCAGAATCGCTTCGAAGCCGTCCGGAAGTCGTTTTCCATGGCTTCCCCGAACTCCTCCCATGTCCGAGTTTTTGCCTCCGCGACCGCCGAAGTCGCAAACCGCTTGGCCTGTCGGTACCTGTCCGCTGCCTCAGGAGTCCTATGAGCCAAAAGAACCCGATAGGACTCCTTCTTCAGCTTGACGGCATCCCTCACCGCCGGTGTCCACCAACGGGTTTTAGGATTACCGCCACGACAGGCACCAACTACCTTGCGGCCACAGCTCCAATCAGCCGCCTCGACAATAGAGGTGCGGAACATGGTCCATTCGGACTCAATGTCCAGCACCTCCCTCGTGACATGTTCAAAGTTCTTCCGGAGGTGGGAATTGAAACTCTCTCTGACAGGAGACTCTGCCAGACGTTCCCAGCAAACCCTCACAATGCGTTTGGGCCTGCCAGGTCTGTCCGGCATCCTCCCCCACCATCGCAGCCAACTCACCACCAGGTGGTGATCGGTAGAAAGCTCCGCCCCTCTCTTCACCCGAGTGTCCAAAACATGAGGCCGCAAATCCGACGACACAACTACAAAGTCGATCATGGAACTGCGGCCTAGGGTGTCCTGGTACCAAGTGCACATATGGACACCATTATGTTTGAACATGGTGTTCGTTATGGACAATCTGTGACGGGCACAAAAGTCCAATAACAAAACACCGCTCGGGTTCAGATCCGGGCAGCCATTCTTCCCAATCACGCCTCTCCAGGTTTCACTGTCGCTACCAACATGAGTGTTGAAGTCCCCCAGTAGAACGAGGGAATCACCCGGGGGAGCACTCTCAAGTACTCCCTCGAGTGAACCCAAAAAGGGTGGGTACTCTGAGCTGCGGTTTGGCGCGTAAGCGCAAACCACAGTCAGGACCCGTTCCCCCACCCGAAGGCGGAGGGAAGCTACCCTCTCGTCCACCGGGTAGAACTCCAACATGCAGGCTCTGAGCCGGGGGGAAACAAGAATTTCCACCCCAGCCCGTCGCCTCTCACTGCCGGCAACGCCAGAGTAGAAGAGAGTCCAGCCCCTCTCGAGAGAACTGGTTCCAGAGCCCTTGCTGTGCGTCGAAGTGAGTCCGACTATGTCTAGTCGGAACTTCTCCACCTCGCGCACTAGCTCAGGCTCCTTCCCCCCCAGCGAGGTGACGTTCCACGTCCCAAGAGCTAGCTTCTGTAGCCGAGGATCGGACCGCCAAGAGCCCTGCCTTCGGCTGCCGCCCAGCTCGCATCGCGCCCGACCTCTATGACCCCTGCTATGGGTGGTGAGCCCATTGGAGGGGGAACCCACGTTGCCTCTTTTGGCTGTGCCCGGCCGGGCCCCATGGGGACAGGCCCGGCCACCAGGCGCTCGCCATCGTGCCCCACCTCCGGGCCTGGCTCCAGAGGGGGGCCCCGGTGACCCGCGTCCGGGCGAGGGAAATCTGGGTCCATAGTTTTTATTTCTCATTGAGGTCTTCGAGCTGCTCTTTGTCTGATCCCTCACCTAGGACCAATTTGTCTTGGGAGACCCTACCAGGGGGCATAAAGCCCCCGGACAACATAGCTCTTAGGATCATTGGGACACGCAAACTCCTCTACCACGGTAAGGTGGCAGCTCAGAGAGGAGCTCATTAAAAATGTATTGTAAAATTATATAACATGCATGCAAAGAACTTAGTACATGTTTCCCATTTGGCAACTCTATCCTGTAGCCACGCCCCCTCGGGTAGTATACTCCCGATGTTGTTACCTCTGTCAAAAACATACATTCTCGCTGGCAATTAATAAATACTCTAGAACTATAAGTGGTTCAGAACTATCAGTGTTCGGATTGTAATCATCCAAATATGATTAGCAGCAAAGTAGAAAGCAGTCAATGTTGTGGCTTTGAGAGCAAACAGAGGCGACAGCAATTAGGCAAGCTAGATGGTTAACTAACTAGCGAGCTTGTTTCGGTGCTACTGATCATCACCCTGTCCTGCAACTCAGTGTGGCGTTTAGGCAAGAGAAGCATTTAAACCTGCGTTTAAACATTTTTGCTTTTATAGTATTTTTTATTGATATTTCATTTAAAAAATGCCGAAGTGATATTTAAATAATCTTTAAAATATCTGATTTCCCCATTTTTCCACGGACATTTCACATGCCTTAAACTCACCTGTCTTTGTCATCTTTACCACCCATCGAGTCTCGTTTATCAGAATCTCTGTCCCTCTCGTGCGAGCTGACCGAGGCGCTTCTCTCAGAGTCTGCGGGTTTCAGCCAAGGCGGGGGCGTGGGAAACGACGGCGGCGTGCGATGCAGGCGGTTCCAGGGCTCCTGGTGGTTACTAGTGGTACTGCTGCCAAAGTGCTGCTGCGTGTTGGGGCCATCTTTATGGCCAAACATGGAATTGACCGCTGCCAGGGATTCAACACACGGAAACGCACAGCAGGACACAAGTTAAATGCGTATCTCATACCTTTGAGTCAGCATTTAACATTCTAGTAGCAGCGAGGAAAATTCACGAGGCTAAAACTCACTTAGTGATGGGTTCCCAAGTCCTCCGAACGCTGAAGAACTGAGCGATCCGAGTCCTCCGAAGGAAGGCGACCGACTGAAAGGTTCTGAAAGGACATCAAACAAGTTAGCGTGACTGTCACAGAAATGCTATAACTCCACGTCTTACCCAAGTGAGATGCTGGGGTGAGAAAGTTTCCAAGGTGGTGGGGCGGGTGCCCAAAAGGACCTACGGAGGGATGTGTTGGACCTGCACAGGGAAAGAAAGAAATTAACTTTTTCTAAACATTTTCCACAACATTTTAGTGAATAATGCAAGGATCCTGATGATGAATTCAGCGTGTGAATGTGTCGACTTCACTTGGTTCTTGGTGGCGAGCCAGCCAGAGTGTGTGAACAATATGCAAATGAAGGTATGGTGTCAAGTGCAGTTTAAAGGGGTCCTATCCTGATCATTTTACAGTCTTTAAAAATTATATCAGACCTTAGAGGGGAACTATACAAAGTGCCTTCCAATAAAGTACTTCATAAATATCAAGTGGTGGTTATTAGCAAACTTTTAGGTAATGTAGTGGATATAATTGGATGAATATAACACAATCCATTATGAAACTGTGCTTAATACATGACAGAGCTGTTGATTATGATAGGGGTCTTTGGCTCCCTGAAAAAAGTAAACTTTTCTATTGCCGTCTTACTGCAGTTTCGAAACACGATTCTTACATCAAATTCTTACATGCCAATGTCAAGAAAACTCAACAAACGATACCCAGCAGCTTAAGATTTAAATGCAGGGAGTCAGTCATCCCTCGCCACTTAGCACTTCAAATTTTGCGGCTTCACTCTTTCCCAGTTTTTCAAAATATATTAAAACGTATATAACGGTTATATGCAATGCATATAACGGTTAATCAGTCATTCATTTGTCTTTACATTTCAAACCCATCCATCCATCCATTTTCTACCGCTTGTCCCTTTTGGGGTCGCGGGGGGGTCGCTGGAGCCTATCTCAGCTACAATCGGGCGAAAGGCGGGGTACACCCTGGACAAGTCGCCACCTCATCACAGTCCATTTGAAACCAACACTAGAAAAATAACTGTTACTTTTTCCAATTTAATTTTTTAAACAAAGACGAAAAAACATCTCCAGACAAGCTTATAAACTCAATGTCTGTCTGATGGCTGCGTTCACCTGGAAGTCATTTGTAATCTAATATTTTTGACAGACCCAGTTGCTTTAAAGTATGTATTCATATTTTGGCATGCGTATTGCTGCTATTTGAACGTGTCATTACGTCAACAATAGTGTAATTATGTCAATAAAAGCCTCCAGACTTGCCATTGTGCATATTCTTAATTTTCCTAGTCCTTTTTCTACATTTGTTTCTCTGTAAACTCAAATCCACATCAAACTACTTCCCGCTAAAGTCGTTGTATCAAATGGATTTGCAAAAATTATGCTACTATGCATGATATTCATTTTTCTCCCGCATTTAATTTAAATAATATATGTAAAATACGAAAATCTAAACATTTGTTAAAGAACAACTAAAGTTGAACAAATGGTACACGCATTACGCTTCCTTGCTGTTTAATGTTTGACTTAGTCTGACTTAGTCAAAAATATGAATATTTAAGTACATTTTAACCAGGCTGTAAGCTTAGCTTTTCCACTGGGAGCAAAAAAATTCAGTAGAACAGAAAAAATTTAGGAGCATTATGAAATGTCTTAAATATCACAATTTCATTATTAACACTCAAACAAAGTACACATGTGCACGCATACATATAGACACAATGCCATCATAAGGCCAACTGTAATGCTCAATTAAACACAGAGAACATCGCTAAACTGGGCTAACTAACACTGTCGCTTACACGAGTGTAGAGCTGGGCGATATGGATATAGTTAGTCTGAATATCGATATACGATATATGTATATCCCAATATTTTTTTTAACGTAAAGTGAAGTTGGACAAAGTTGTAACTTTTTGTAATATTAAAGTTTAATGTGTAGATAAAAAATAATAAAGGGTCATTATGTTTTTTTTCTACATTTAAAACACTTCCTTGTGGTCTACATAACATGTAATGGTGGCTCTTTGGTCAAAATGTTGCATAGATTTCTGTATGACCATCTTCAAGCCGCTTTCTGACTGTCTCTTCCTCCGTTTTGTGGGCGGTCTTATTTACAAGGCCTCCACTTGGACTTGAATTATTTACAATCCGGGGGGTGGGATGTGGAGGGGGGGGAGGGTGTTAGGTTAGGTTGCTATCAGCATATTTCAGTCATCATAAAAGTTTATCATCTGAGAAATGGACATTGTAACAGTGTAGGTCTGACTTCGTAGGATATGTACAGCGAGCAGTGAACATAGTGAGCTCAGAAAGAATAAGAACAAGTACCGTATTTTTCGGACTATAAGTCGCAGTTTTTTTCATAGTTTGGCCGACTTATACTCAGGAGTGACTTATTTGTGAAATTATTAACACATTACCGTAAAATATCAAATAATATTATTTAGCTCATTCACGTAAGAGACTAGACGTACAAGATTTAATCGGATTTAGCGATTAGGAGTGACAGATTGTTTGGTAAACGTATAGCATGTTCTATATGTTATAGTTATTTGAATGACTCTTACCATAATATGATACGTTAACATACCAGGCAAGTTCTCAGTTGGTTATTTATGCGTCATATAACGTACACTTATTCAGCCTGTTGTTCACTATTCTTTATTTATTTTAAATTGCCTTTCAAATGTCTATTCTTGGTGTTGGCTTTTATCAAATACATTTCCCCAAAAAATGCAACTTATACTCCAGTGCGACTTATATATGTTTTTTTTTCTTCTTTATTATGCATTTTCGGCCGATGCGACTTATACTCCGAAGCGACTTATAGTCCGAAAAATACGGTAAGCGTCCTTCATTGAACAATATTGCAGTCTAAAACAGCACATCTGCCAATATAAACAAGTATCAAATAATTCAAGTTGTTTATTTCTCACACATACAAAATATCCAAGGCAGAAGTGTATTATAAAGTATCCAGTAACAAACGTGTCTGCATCATTGAACTTAGCGCGTCAAGAGCGTAACATTATGAATCATGGTGGCCACTAGGTGTCACCAAAAAAACTAAGAAGATCAGTAATAATTAGGTTAGTGTTTTTCATACCTGACTTTGTTCTCTGTTTGAGTAATTTCACTTGGTAAAACCTTTTCTAACATTTCACACTACTAATAATAAAATGTAGGATTCCTGCTGATATTGTATAAATCAATATTAGAATCAGCCAATGTTTAAAGCTCCAATATCGGTATCAGGATTGAAAAAGTGGTATTGGCGGTTCAGATGCAGTTTACAACACTCCATCCTTTCTTCATTAAAAGATGGCTTTTGTGACGTTTGATTATGAAAACCAGATTTTCTTATTTCACCACACTGCGCTACTTTTAAACGATTAGCACGTGTGATATTTTCCATTAACAACATGATATATTTGCTTCCTTACTAAGGTTATAATAATATCGGCTTATGACTAAATTCCAAGTGATTTCAGTGTCATGCTTGTTTGAAATATCACAATTATTCTAGCTGCGGTTTCCTAACCAAATAACATTCTCACCTGCGGCCGAGAAAAGTGTTGCAGGCCGAGCCAAGTCGTTGGGGTGATGGATGGCACCAAAGAGGCTCGGGCCTGAAGGTCGACTCAGGAACTCGGGCTTGAGGCCAAAGTCTAACTTGTGAGGGTCGACCTGCATCTGCTGCTGGAAGACACCAAAGCAAAGAGAGAAACGTGTAAAATCTCTTTAACTAACAACCACACTTTAATCACAGAGCATCATACCTATTTTTATTTACACTTTATTGACTTTATAACTGTGTTTGTAGTTTTGCAATAGTGCCGTAGTACACATAGAGAGAGGTGTTGCAAGTGTGCAGTGTTTCACTTACGTTCCTTTATTTGTGGTGGCTCGCAATATTTACATTTAGATCACCACGCAAATATTTGGCTTCCATGTTTTTTTGTAGGTTTTATGTATTTGTCTGTACTCACAAACTCATTGGACCTGGTCAACGAAAGGTTTGCGTGTATTAAACATGTGCTAACTTGATAGCACACAAAGTTGATCTACTGAACTTGTGCGCAGAGGATTCTGTCTCTTAAATGATGAAAATAGTTCAATCCATTTAGCCTGTTTGTCCTCATGCAGAACATATGCTGATTTTCAGAACACAATAGGAGGAGGTGCAAATGTAATCATTCAGCCCCCACAATGGGATCTAGCAAACCTGAACCTGTTTTGAGGCCATTGTTTATGTGCCTATATTTAGCTAATTAGAAATACCAATATTCGACATATCTGTCCAGCAATTCTGTCTTTGAAGCTGATGAATCAGTTGTGTCTGCTAGTGGTTTTTTTTAATGGCGTTAATGTTTTTATTACCAAATAAACGCCCTTGTGCAAATAACCGCCCATGTCCTAATAGCCGCCCGGGGTCTGACCCCATTTTGTGAATTAACCGCCTCTTCCTAATAACCGCCCATGTCCAAATAGCCGCCCATGGGCTGTTATTTGCATAATTTAGATTAAAATCATATTGATTTTATTAAACCCAATTTATAAGCTAAAAGGAAAAGCAAAGGTGCAGTAATTCTGGTAATTACGGTAACAGCAGACGTTACGTGGGGATTCTGGGTAATCAACATATTGCAATGGGTCACCGCATATAGCGTAACACACACTCAACAAAAACAACAAACACAAGAGGAAAAGTTTCAACATGGCATGCAACAGTAGCAGTGAGTTAAATGAACAGGATACCGGTACACCACAACTGATGGACGGGAATACTTTAAGGGGGAAGAAAAACAGAAAGTTTGACTTAAAGTTCAAGCTAGCGGTTGTGAAGTATGCGGAGCAGAATTCTGGTTTGGCAGCGGCCAGGCAGTTTAACGTTGACCCAAAACGTGTACGAGAATGGAAACAAAAAAAGGGAGAACTACTATCTCAGTCGGCAATCGATGGAAAACGGGCTCGCTTATCTGGTGGAGGTAGGCAGAAAGTGAGCAACGAGCTTGATGCTAGTTTGTGTCAGTGGATACATCACGTATGCTGCTTTATTTTTAAATCTTGGAGTACTGCAGCCTTTATTTTATTTAAGTGACCGTATTATTGTTCTGTTTTGATGGTGGGTTTTATACTTGAGTACTTGGTACCATAATTTTATTTTTCCCTGCAGGCTGATTTATTCAAAAAGTTTATTTATTTTTAGTATTGGTATTCTATTTGACAATTGTTGCACTACTGCCATGTTGAGGCCTTGTTGATCTCTTGTCTTTTGATAGCCTACCTCATGTTGATCTCTTGTTTTTTTGTTTGTATGTTTACAATAGCTTTTACATTTAAAGTTTTTTGTACGAAAAAAAAATACTGGACAGTAACCATTGTAACCAAATAATGGCCTGGAGCAGGCTGGTGCAAAAATAAATAAAAGCCTTGTGCAAATAACCGCCTATGTCCTAATAGCCGCCCGGGGTCTGACCCCATTTTGTGAAATAAACGCCCGGGCTACTGTTTGGTAATATACGGTATCTCCTATAAATGAAAAACAAACTACTCCTACTACTATTAAAACGTACTAGGTTCTGTTGTCAAGATTGTGCGTCTGTTGCCCATAAAAGATGGAACCGATTAGAGATGTGCTGCATGTTCAACTACTAGTAAAATGGGTTGGAGCATGAGGTGCCGTCAATGAGTATTTCCATGGTACACACAACAATTACGCAAAAAAGACAATGGTGCCATTATGTGTCATGAATCCAATCCAAAAGCACTGATCCATTCTGTGGGAACACTGCTAGGACATGGGTGTTGTATCACTTATTAAAAATACAGAGCTTTCTAGTAGTGGGTTCCAAATTCGGTACTTTTAGAGGAGTCGACCACATTCCATCGGTACTACCAGCTATCCACTTACGTAAAATAAAACGGTGCCATATTTCGATACCTTTATTGCACATGTATGCTTCCTGCTGGCTGCTGTTTTGTCTAATGCGTTTGTGTTGGACTGACCATCATGGCGACTTTTGTATAAGAACTACTCTGGCGCTGATTCTTTGGGAAATGTTAGTGTCTTGTTAAACAGCTGTTCATTCATGAGCGGCGGTGAAGCTGCCACGGTTACTCCAAAACCATGCCGCTTCAATCAAACGTGATGGTGTTAATACAAACATGGCTCCATAAATATATTTAATGGACTCTGATTTGAGTTGGAGGGTTTCTCTTTCATCCGAGCAGAGCTGTCATGTAGAGCCGAGGGGCGGGGTCTGTTTGTGAATGTCAGCTAGTGTAGGAATTACACTGTAAGATAGACTGTACTTAGAACTACTGACTGTGACTGAGACCCTTCCGCCTCCCAAGACAGTTTGGCATCCACCGTCTTGGAATAGGAACTCCATGCAAAGTTTATTATAATAAATACTATGAATGAGACTGAGAAGTGTAAAATAATATCAAGATATAACAACTGGACATCACATCACTTTTTTTTTTTAGCTTATTGTTAAAATGTTAAAAAAGAAGATATTATATTTTAAAGAAATTGATATTCAATAACAAATGAACACACACAAAAGTACCGACAAATGGTACAGTGCCGGTATCGATTCCCACATACGGTACGTTAACAGTAGACATCCCTACACTGCAAAAACTGAAATCTAAGTAAGATTGAATATCTTAAATAAGGGTGATATTTGCTTATTTTGTGTCTTATAAGATACTTCTTCTCACTAAGCAGATTTTATGTTAGAGTGTTTTACTTGTTTTAAGTGTTTTGGTCCTAAATTATCTCAGTAAGATATTACAGCTCGTTGCTGAGATTTTATGACCTATATTGAGTAAAACATGCTTGAAACTAGAATATCAACTGTTGCAAAGCTGTGTCATCAACACTTACAAGTATAAAACTGCTTTTTTAAAGTAATAATATCTTATTTCAAGCATGAACTAAAAAATCTGGACTTTGACACAATTGTGTCTCATAATTAAAACAGATGACTGCCAAATGGACTTTGCTGTTTTATTTTCAATGAAACAATAGAACATACACACTCATATAGTAGTACAGTTGGCATAGTACAGCAAACTGACAGTTAACATTTAAACATTTAACATGTGACATTTCAAACAATTTTGAACAGAAATAGTTCATGCACATTCAGATAAATTCTTCAAAATTACAATAAAAAAACATTTGGTCGGGCGCCGGGCTGTAAATATATATATATATATATATATATATATATATATATATTCCTTGCGCACTAATTGACTGGAAGAGCACGCACTTGGCGCAATGATGTCATGTTATCGATGAGAAAATGCAAGAAATGTAATGCCGAGCGCATGTCATTATGTCAAGATAATGGCACTAGCATTTACTTAATTTAAGAATATTTTTCAACGTATTGAGAAAAAATGTCTCATATTTGTTTTTTCTATCAAGAAAAGTGCACTTGTTATTAGTGAGAAACTACTTATTTTAAGGTATTAATGGGTTCATTGAGGTTAGCTAATTTTACTTGTTTAGGAAAGTCTTGACAAGCCAAATTTTCTTGTTCTATTGGCAGATAATTATGCTTAGTTCAAGTAAAATGCCCCTAACTTTTGTATTTTTTTTCTTGTTTTTGAACACTGACTTTTTGCAGTGTAGAACTTTCTAGATTGTGTTTCTTGGATTCAGAAACATTCCAGATGAAAAGTCCAAAGAGTTCACACCTTGACTTTTTGTTGATGGTGATATATCTGCCAGGCAATGTGGACGTGCATGGCGCACCACTTCCCTGGTTTCTGCCCACACAAAACAGAAGGAAAACATCACAAATCTTACAAGAAACCACATACATATGTTTACACCTGCAATAAATTAATCTGATATCTACCAAAATTGTGTTTCTTTCATTTCTCTCTATGTGAAGTTCATAAGGTCAATCTTTATATTTGACTGGGAGGCGACTGTGGTCATTTCAGCTTGCGTAGTGAAGTAGAGGAAGATAATGCTACATGCTAACAACGGAGCCAACACTTCTTTATTGTCAATTTTTCCATACATGCAAATTGTCCCAAGCAGAAGCTGATGTTGGTAATGTTAATTCATGCGATTACTTTCAATTTCTGGTTTATGACGTTGTGTCAATTGTTGTAAATGGAGGTTTAATTCTTACATCACTAAAGTATTAAGACCCATGTTGTTGATGTGATGTAGTTATCACATTGTAGTTAACTATACTCACACATATTTTACTCCGTATGAATTCCACTGTGGATAAAAAACAAGTTTTAGTGTTAAAATACTTCTGTTTATACATTTCTACCCACCAAGATGTGCTGACGTCCAGGGACGGCGCGACATCAGGGCTGGGGGGGAATCTGTTTATTCCCAGTTCAGCTACCCCAGCATTTTTAGGGCCCTATTATGCAAACCCGACTTTTCTTGCCGTGGAGGCTTTGCGGAGTTACAGTATTTATTTGACAATCTTGCCCTCCTTCATACCTTCTCCAAAGGAGCCATTTGGAATTCGCCCCAGCACCATCTTTTGGCCGCCCAATCACAGCGTTAATATGAACTTTTTTGTCCCGCCCCTACGCACATGGGACCGAGCCCATTTTTCTGTGGCCAATCACACAACATGGTCTAACTTTCCAAACGCCTATCAAATGTCCAATTTTGGCTGCCCAATCATAGTGTAAATGTTTTGCCCCGCCCCTCAGTGCGCTACTTCCAGAGCGATTCCTTGTAAATTGAAAGGTAAAAACTTTTGTGTTTATAAATTTCGCCTTATTTGTCAGTAACCTAATTTTTAATATTGCTTCATAGTCTTCCAATAAACATATGCCGTTGTTATTTTACCCTGATTTTGACTGTCGTAATGTAGTCCAAGCACATCAAAAGCATGTGACTGTCTGTGGCTTTCTCAGCTTAGGTGGTTTGCCCAAACTGGCATCGGAACCAAGGCAACAAAAGCGGTACAATTTGAATCAGAAGGTATATTGAAAGCCTATTACATAATTTTATGTCACAGCCCGGGTGCATGCCAATGCGCATTCATCTATGAGCCCCGCGTAGCGCACCTCGGGACACGCCCACAGCCGCTCATCTCCTGCACGCGTCACTCCCGCGGCAGTAAGCAGCTGCAATCAATCGGCACTCAGCGCACCTGTGATTGATGAGCTTACTGGGCCTCTTAAGCCAGTGCAGACCTGCATTGCGTGCCAGAATGTAACCATCTGTTCGCGTACCGTAAGCGATCATCAAGCTCTATGCAACCTTGCTCTCTCTCTGGGTTTTCTCTCCCGTCGTGTTTGATTGGTCCCGTGTCTTCCTTGTCGTCCTTCCAGCAGGCTGCCTTCGTTCCACGTGACGAGCTGTGTGTCTCATTTTCCCCTGCGTTCCTTGTGCTTCCCTGACTGTCGCTTGGATTTCGACCTCCCGCTTGGACACGGACCTTCGACACCTCTCTATAGCCCCCCAACTTCCTGCTTCTCACGGATCTATGAGCCTGCCCTGCGCCTTTTGGACTTGCCTCTTGCTCAACATTACGGTAACACTCAACAGCTAATCTACACACAGTCTTACACTCACACACTCTTGGATTTTTTTGTCACACTCCATTTCCCTTGGTTTATTATATTATTATTTTTTTATATATATATATATATATATATATAAAAGTGGAGCATGTTTATTTGTATGTATATAAATAAATGTAGAGTTATTACCACGCCCTTGTTGTTTGTGCGGTCTACTCCCCTAGTACACAACATTTTACTCACTAAAAATTATGAATTAACAAAAAACTACAAGTACCGGTATAACCTACGATAGTATATTCATTTAGGTGTGTTGTACATCCAAAGTATTCGAACACGTTTTTATGTATATATTTACGTGAATAGTGAGTGTGACGAGTATTCTGGTTACAGATAGAAAAGTGAGCTCTGGGGCAGTGGATAAGGATAATAAGGAAGTGGGGATAACATCACCATTTTAATTTCAATTACTTACCTTTGGCCCACTGTAGTCCATATTTGCCCAATTACCTGGCTCTGGATTTTTATACAGTGTAAATCGTCTGTAATGTAATTTGCTCTCTGTAAATATGGATATTTTTGTACATTTACTGTACACATCTTACTGAATGTTGTAAAATCTTGAAGCTGTCCCTTTTGGCAACATGCAAGACCGCTCTTGGCTAAATTGGGGCCCTAAGCAGAATTTTATTTGGACACCCCCGATTACAAAATTTGTTTCACACTTTTTTATTCATGTGATTGTCTAACTTTTTTAATCAAACAATTTAAATCAAAATAATTTGACGCATGGTTTGTACTAAAATGGATTCATGTGAAATAAATTGTTCAATAATTAGTTTACAAAGGGGAACTGCACTTTTTTTTAATTTAAATTTTGCTGTCGTTATTAGAGACAAGAAAAAAGATGTATTTTTTAATGCATTCTAACTTGTAAGCAAATGTAAATAAAAGTCTGCTTACAATGGAGCCAATGAGAGTTCCTCTATTCCACCTATAAAACCCAATAAATAACCATCCAAAAAGCACCAACAATACTTCTTTTACATTTCGTGACTTCAATATGAACCAAGTACTAGTGATATTGTTATTATAAGCGCTAACACAGACAAACTATTAATAGTGCCGCATTGTTACACATATAGCTTGTTGCTGCTACGTTGACATTATCGGCCGGTGAGCTGCTTTCTCGCCTCGGAGCTGGTAAAAGTTTATTCTAGATCAGAAATCATGCCTCTCACCTGTATAGTAGAAGGAGGAGGACATATTCTGACAAGCTGGTCAACTTTCAGAGCCAATTTAGACCCAGAAATATCGAGAAAGACACAAAAAGACACTTAGTTCCACCCCCTTTTTTTCTTCACAAATATAATGAGTCATCCAAACGGGAATATATCAACATCCTAGCAGTCGGCATCCCACTGAGCGCAGACATTGTACAGTAATTGATGTTTTATTATGTTTGTTGGCTCTCATGAAGTCTGCAGTGAGTAATATTCAGTGATGTTGTCGAAAGAAAATTTGTTTTTTAAATTAATGCTCCGCCGAGGGCTAAAATATTAAATGTTATTATGAATGTGCCTTTGACTACATTACATATATACTTACAGCGTGTATATAAAACCTTAATGGAGGTGTTTTTGGATGTTTTTCTAAGCGCTTTATAGGCAAACCATAGCGACTCATATAGGCTCCATTGTAAGCTCACTTTTGATTGCATGTATTTAGTTAGAATGCATTAAAAAAAACATGCGTGTTCTTGTCTTACATAAGGAATGTGAATGATAGGGAACATTTCCAAAAAAGAGTGCAGATACCCTTTAAGTGCAAAATAACAAATTTGACATATTTAAAAGATAATTCTGAAAACTTTCCTGACACAACTTTGACCGGGCATCAAACTCAGTTTGATCACCACTAACACTGAGAAAGTCTAGATACATTTTTCATTATATTCTTGTCAGTGACAGAGCATGAACGGGCTAGTTTTACGTTTGTGGTACAATTTTATTTAAAGCGCCCTGTCATTCATTAAATGATATTTTACAGAGCCTCCAGCCCCCCAAAGAACATCTGTCTTCTTTGAGAACATTCTGACACTTACTAAACTGGAGAAATTTTGCAATGAGTACTTTTTTTTTTAAAACAACTACAAGGCCAGATTTGAAATTACACTTTTTCAACTTAATTTTCAAAACCCTAGAAGGCCTAATGGCTGACTTGTGCTGCAGGTAGGGAGTTGTGTGTAATGTTTGTGTCATAAACACTATCACTCACCCTGAGAATGGGCCGGAATGGATCCGTTAGCTACGTAAAGGAAGCAGAGCGGGAAAAACAGGTTGAGATCTTTTGCTGTGAAAAACTTGCATGAATACAATAAATACAACAAGAATATTAAAAAGGGAGGAACTCCTAAAAACACACATTATTAGGTACACTTGCTAGGTACACTTGCACAATCTTACACCTGTTATGCTAACAATCCGTGGTGCTTTGTTCAGCATAATGAATGAAACGTCAAAAGGCTCAAAATTAAAACATAAATATAAAGCTTCTCTGAGAGGAGCGTATTAATCATCCATCCCGCCATCCATTTTCTACAGCTTGCCCCTCTTGGGGTCGCGGGGGGTGCTGGAGCCTATCCTAGTCAAAAGTGAGCATATTTACTTACATAAAGGCTAAATATTTTAGATCTTATTTATTGTTCATATGTCTCTTTGGGCACTTCTCAATTACGATTCAGCGGCTAGGGTTTGATTAGAAAAGGGTTATTTATGTATCTTTAATTATATTGCATTTTATTTATTTGTATTACTATTTGTAAGTATTAATGACAAAAGGCTTCTCCTTTGGCTGATGACATATGCGGGAACGTATTGCTTCATTTACGGTGATCACACACAGCATATATACGTCCAGTTAGAATTTTGATATACAATGGAACCTCGATTTACGAACCCCTCTATAAGCAAACTTTTCAATTTAGAACTTTAAAATCAAGCCAAATATGCCTCGTGTGCAGACCATGTCTATGTGGACAAATACTTAATTCAGGCGCTTGCGGGCAAGAAAGCAGGGGAAACATTGTTGGGGAGGCAGAGCCATCCACTTCACTTGTATGTATGCTTTTTCATAGTTTTGGCTGGAACCCATTATACATAATTACATTGTTTCCTTTGGGGAATTCTGCTTCACTATACAAACGTTTCTATTTACAAACCATGTCCAAGAGCCAATTAAGTTCATAAATCGAGGTTCCACTGTACGAGCTGTCTCTTGGCTTTTTGTTACGCTTTAAGTTGTGATCATAATAGTTGGCGTAGCGAATGTCACAGTAAACTCTGTAAGATATGACCAAATCATCCAGTCATCCTCGCTAGCATTATATTATATCTTGAGATTAACATAATTTAGTTTTTTCAAGCACGGGAAGGAAGAAAGTGAGTGTGAAGGACAGTGATGACAAGAAGTGGATGTTAGTGATCGGATTAAAGAAATAAATAATCAAAAACATGACAGAGCGTGTAGCCAGCTAACTTGGTGAAGCAGTTGAAGCATAGCACTGCTAGTCTGTACCATACTGAAGCAGAATGAGCTGATAATGGCAGCCAAGGATGTTAAAGTAATATTTCAAAAGCGGACATTTACCTACGAAATTATGGATAAGCTGCTAATGGTATGTTTAACGGGGAAGCAGCTGCAAGGAGAAACTGTAGAAGTCCACTCTCCAAGGTAAATGCTGTACATTATTATTACATTGCTTCGAAAAAGCTACTGTCTTTGTTTGTACTACATTCTATTGTATTATTTTTCATACAATATTTCTTATATAATTGTGTGTTTTTTATTTTCAAAAGGCATGTTAAAATTGTGATATTTTGGGGGGGCCGATTTAGTTAATTTTTTTAATGGGCGACACTGAATTGAAATACAAGTGTCTAATAAAGTCTTTATTCTCCATGTTGACTTACTCTTGGGTCTTTCTGGAGGAAAGTATTCGGCACAGCACCAGGTCGTGTGGACACATCCAGTGGATTAGAGGTCTACAATAGAAAGATTTCAAACTTCTATTTCCGCGAGCTATATGATAATGTGTGTGTGTTACCTTGGGTTGGAATGCCCCTTGCAGGGAGCTGAAGGGTCCAGTAGGGGGAATGACAGGAGGGAGGCCTGACATCGCCGGTGGGTACGAGTGAAAGAGCTAAAGATGAAGGAATGGAAGGAGGCGTCACTCAGCGGGGTGCAGAAAAATGTGCAAACACTGCAAAACCAAGTCTAGCTTCTGTTGATTGATATATATATATATATATATATATATATATATATATATATATATATATATATATATATATATATATATATATATATATATATATATATATATAGTACGTACATTAAAAGGATGCAACATATGCAAGACCACTGTAAAGCCAACAAGTGCTCATGGCTTTCAGAAAACGAGGAATGTTGCCAGACTACTGTAAATAATAAATACAAAATAAAAAAAAACATTGGAGAATCGGAGAAACACTGCTTTGTTTCAACTAATGCAATACAATGACTTATTTAGTAATATTCGCGATTGATACAACTTCATCAGTGATGACTTGGACATCGTACAAGACTTCAATCAATATGAATAAGAAAACACAAAAAGCACAAAAGCAGACAAAGTAATGTAGTGTAATGTAATACATGTCATTAAAACACTGTAGTTTAGTGTTTTAATGACATGTCAAAGTAGATGTGTACTTTGCAGTGTTGTCATTTGTACCAGCTGTTTCTAATATCTATACGATACCCTTAACCTCCCTGCTTGGCACTCAGCAACAAAGGGTTGGAGTTGGGGGTTAAATCACCAAAATTATTCCCGGGCGCGGCGCCGCTGCTGCCCACTGCACCCCAAGGGGATGGGACAAATGCAGAGGACAAATTTCACCACATCTAGTGTGTGTGTGACAATCATTGGTACTTTAATCTATTTAATCTAATCTACTAGGGATGGGTGATGTGGCCTGAAATTCATTGCAGCCTCCTGCGATTACAATATATATCACAATATAATATCTGGCATATGCAGTAAATGATAATATAATATAATATATTTTATGATTCTTCAAAACAGATTAAAAAGGTTCCTGATTGGGCTGCTGATGTATGCAGTAACATATTACATAATTTCCAGTTGTGTTATTTTATCAACACTATTATTAAAGGGGACCTATGATGAAATGAGTCTTTTCTGACTTATACATGTTGTTACAAAGTTAACTGATGTTAAAAGATATCAAAGTATCAAATCATAAAGTTCATGCATTTAGACGTGAGCTTGCATACAGTTTTAGATGCCTCTTTTCGCAGGGTTTTGCCTTCTGGCTACAAGATGACGTCACAGCTAGCTGGATGTCCTTATTTGGACATTAAGGGCCTAATTTACTAAGATCCTAATACCATTTACTCTGCTCAAGACGCAAAAAAAATGATTTTTTTTCATATAAGAAATATTTTGATAATATATATTGTGTGTGAAAAAAACTAACTTCATTAAAAAGTATTAAAGGACATCAAAACACATCAATTGAATTAATTTTAATCAGCTCCTTAAGTCCTATAGCAGCTATAAAATTATAAAATGATGTTGCTAAATAGATGATATGTCTATTTTTTTGTATCTGTGAGTCGAAAATGTTGACACACACACGTGGGATGCAGTATTCTCCTCTGTCCACCGTCTGTCTGAGCAGCGCGAGCACCGATCCTGCAACCGTGTGTGGAACTGTCAGTTTGCACGTTCTCACACGTGCGCAATAAAACGCTAAGTAATGCCCGCAAAACGGTGATGAGTGTTGATGAATCAAATTGCAAGTGCTAAATAATTATATTTGCATATCTCCTCCCAGTATTGTGGGCGTTGTGTTTAGCATATATTTAGCATATTAATGAAGACAGAGATGCAAACTGGATTGCACGCCTTATTCTGCTCACTTAAGAGAGGCAATCCACTTTACAAACGTTTAGTAGTTGAGCCATGTGTGCGCTATCAAGTTTGCACGTGTTTTAGTACACGCAAACCTTTAGTAGATCAGGACCAAAGTCTAGCTCTCAACTCTACAGATAGGAGCTCCTCCCCTCTGCTTTAGGCAATGAGGAAACACCAAAAAAATGTAGGACATAGTATTATTTTTATATAATTTTAGCATGCACTTAGCACAGTGACATGCAACATGCAGCGACGTAAATTCTGCCCAACGCAGATTTTTTTATGCAGCTAGTCTGATCTATCGGCAAGTGTGCAGGTGTTCCTAATGACAAGCAATCATAACATTTTAAAAGTTTTTTTTTCCGACATTGTCTGGAAAAATATAGCATTGATGACTTCAAGACATATATTTAAAAAGTGTACATTTTTAAAATATAAAATGTTGTCTGTATGTCTGTGTTATGCAGCTGAGATAGGTTCCAGCACCCCCTGCGACCCCAAAAGGGACAAGCGGAAGAAAATGGATGGATGGATGGATGGAAATTTGATATTTTTAAGAGGGGAGTGTGTGGTTTCAATCGCAATCTGGGAGCGCCTCCACAAACGGCCAGCTTGCAGAAAAACGGGTCAAAAAAGTAACTGTGGAGCAAAATGTACGCAAAACTGAAACACAAAGCTTATCCAAAATATGATTCGTACACGACAAGGAAGGGTTTTAAATAAAAAAATTAAAAAAATCATCATACTGTAGGTCCCCTTTCATCTATGTGTTAATTTATTTTTAAAATCTGGTTACTTTCTGTTCTTTGATACTTAACATTAGTTTTGAGTGATACTACAATTGTGTAATTTTGTGATGCTCTCATATTTGATGACAACAAAGTGTTGAATTTTATTCAATTCTACTACAATTTAGGTATGGTTACAGGGTCATACATTGGTCATGTCAATACTGATACTTTCAATTCCAAAGATCATTGAATGATTCCAATTTTAATCACAATTATAATGAGACAAAAACACAGACTATAACAGTATCAATTAAATATTGACATGAGCAAAATAAAGCCAACGGTGCAAAAGAGCTAACATAGGCAAAATCTACTATTGGCTCTGATTTAAATCATTCTGTTTTCGCCTACTTATTTCCTGAGTTTGTAAACAATAACAAAAAACATTTTTTCAAGGTAAAAAATGAAGCATATACTGATACCACACTTGGTATCGATCCATCCATACCTGTTTACATTTAAGAGCTCTAGTTTAGCGGTTAGCATGGCTTATATTATCCTGCTATTCTGTGTAGTGGGGCATGTTTAGCTATTCCTCATCCTCCAGTGACAATACTTGTATTACCATGGAGGCAAGGATTAGCAATTTGGAAGTGGCTTCACACTGTGAAGGGACATTAGCTGCACTTGCTAATGAGGACACTACACTGTGTTTAAGACATGTTCATTATGGTGATATAATTAAAATCTCAATTGTTGGCCAGATTTACTATCATTTATATCATATATCGGTTATATAATAAACTTCATCTCTCAAGTTAGAAACATAACCAATTTTCTACAGTTCAAATCTTAATCTACCAAATCCAAATTTATTCATAATCTTTATTGTTTGATGTATATATATATATATATATATATATATATATATATATATATATATATATATATATATATATATATATATATATATATATATATATATATATATATATATATATATATATATATATATATATATATATATATATATATATATATTTAAAATGTTAAAACAAACATACTTGATACAATGAACTTATCAAATCACTTTTTCATCAAATTATTACCGTCAATGTACATCTGCTTTACAAGTACACAAATCTAATATGCAAATGTGACATCAATGAAATGAAACGCACACACACACATACACACACTCACACACACTATAAATGAAAACATTTTTGACATAAGAGTGCAACTTACACTGTGTCTATAGAAGGGGTCAACTTTAGTTGGGTATTTGTCAAACTGTAAGAGACAATGAAACAGATGTAAGAAGACAACAAATGTAAAGATACACAAAAAACACTTTATATTACAGTAGTAGAGTTGAGAATGACACATTTTTTCATTACAAAAACATTTAACTGTTCAAAACTGGCCCAAGACTTTTGTTCCTCCTCCTCTCTCTCATGCAATGATCACATGATCCTTTTATTTGTGTCAGCCTGCCAGAGATACATTTGGACCGTCACTGTAAAATGTCTCCATGTTTACGCACATCTTATTTAAAACCTTTTATTTTAAAAGTGAAACTTTCACTTTTGGTTCTTCTATGTTACATCAATGCAAAAGTCATTGCCAATATGAATTTTGTAACGCTTTAAGACATCATGAATAATTGATGGCTTATCTAATATCTGATCCCATTATAGTCGTGTTTATTTAGTAAATAGCATCTGAACGCTAACACATTTAGCTGTGACTAAACATGCTGATTTAAGACTATAATTAATTACCATTATCACCAAATTACGCAAATTCACATAAATGTTTTGATGATCAATACAGTATTTGTTTTCCAATATTTGTTGAAATCCTGTGCTTTTTTAGGTTGAAGTTACAAGGAACATTTGAACATTGATAACAAATTCAAAAAATCACAAGTTGAATCAATGTTATTGAAAAAAGTAAGCCTCAAAACATTGTACCATGTGTACACTTTAAAGTACACAATTAAAGTTGAAGATCTTGTGTTCTCTGACCAGAACCCCAAAGTGGTCAATAATTCCATGCAACATACAGCAGTTTCATACTTTATCACGCAACACTACCTTGGTTCTTAGACGTACATAAGCACATTATAATAGGACTCGTTAGAGGAGGGCTAATTTTCCTTATTTTGCGTCCATGACCAATTATGTAAATTAAACAACAATGTCATCTGGTGCACCCCTCCCCCAACAACCCAGTGCCACAAACAGATTGCAGTCCTGTGGGTAACACTAAAGCAGTGGTCCCCAACCTTTTTGTAACTGCGGACCGGTCAACGCTTGAAAATTTGTCCCGTGGACTGGGGGGGATTTTTTTATTATTAAAAAATACAATCATGTGTGCTTACGGACTGTATCCCTGCAGACTGTATTGATCTATATTGATATATAATGTAGGAACCGTAAATATCAACAACGGAAAGAAACAACCCTTTTGTGCGAATGAGTGTAAATGGGGGAGGGAGGTTTTTTGGTTTGCTGCACTAATTGTAAGTGTATCTTGTGTTTTTTATGTTGATTTAATTTTTTAAAAATAATAATAATTTTTTAAAAATTATTATTATTATTTTTTATTTCTTGTGTGGCCCGGTACCAATCGATCCACGGACCGGTACCGTACCGCGGCCCGGTGGTTGGGGACCACTGCACTAAAGGACACAAGTCTCCTCCACAACAGCTATTAAAAGCCGTTTTATGGCCTCATTGGCTGTCAAAGGCCAAGGTGTGCACCCTCTGAGGTCTAATAAGAGCCAAGCAAGAACCTCCAAGCAGTAATAGCATGCATGGATGTGAGTTTTCAATCTTAAAAAATAATATTGTAATGTGAGGCTTATGCCATGTAATGTCAATGATGTCATTCCGTTCAGAATGAATGAAGAGTATTATGTTCTAAAAATTGGCTAAAGACATGCTTTAAGCAAATGATAGAAAATAACGACTCAACCAGAAAAAAACACGAGAATGTTTTTCTGGTGAATAAAAGCATCATTGTTGTGTGGACACACAAGGAAAGCAACAAGTGTGCATTTAAACACCTGTCACATCTCATAGCCACAGTGGGAACAGACTTCCTGTGCCACGCCCACCCACTCATCAAAGTGTGAAACATAAAAGAAGGAACAAAAGCAACATGGATGTCTTCTACTTATCCTCACATTTCTGGCAGGGGTACGCACCATGGACGGTGCTGGGGTGGGCATAATGGCATTGGGGAATGGCGTGAAGGTGTGCTGGTGCGTGTGCTGGTGGGTGTGTTGATGCTGATGCTGGTGCTGGTGCTGGTGGAACTCTGTGCGCAGGTAGGGCGGGGGGCCCAGTGAGGCGCCGCGGTCAGCACTCTGGGAGGCCAAGAAACGGGTGTTGAGCTCCTGACGCAGAAGGTCTTGCTCTGCGGAAGAGAACATTGAAGGGTAAATATTACATGAAATGTTCTTTTGGTTATTTATAATCTACATTTGACGTCACTGATTCAACATATTTGCTTTTCTGTTTTCATCGGAATAAACAAGTTAGCTAGCCGTCGCTAACGTCCAAACTCCAAAGCTACTGATCACCAATAATAGTGGCAGGAAAAAAAAAACTGCAGACAAGGAGCACGCGGAAGACAGACAATAATCAGGTAGCGTCCAAGACATGGAAGACAGCACAATGATGACATGAAATGTCAAAATGTTGATGAAATGAATGATTCTGCATCGATTCAATTCAACAAATGGACACGTTTCAAGACAAAGTGGATGCTTCAAAGAAGCAAAATTAGGAAAAGGATCGCATTCCATCGTAAATTATGTCTAGAATTGATGATATGGAACAGGTTTTACGCATGAACAATGTGATTGTGAGCAGATGACGACAAGAGAAAGAACAAGACGATGTTGCTTCAGCAGAGTAACCGGAGGACCACTTTCTGCAGGGGGTGGATGTCAACAACATGGGCACACCCGTCATCATTGAAAACAAACAAGGTGGCATTGCTGAGGCAAGAGTCAAGCTGAAAGGAACAACCGTCTACATCGATGAACAGGAGCTGACATAGTAAAGAAAGCACGCCACTTAAGGAAGCAGGGGTAAATTAAAAGCACTTGGAGCGCCAACTGAAAAGTGTAAAACGGGCATCGCAGGAAGCCTAAGTATTTGTTGTCATCACCAATAAACTATTAGTTAATCTATACATTTGAGATTGTAACAATATGAACATTTCATATCATGGTTATCATTATTATTGCGGTATTGTAAGTACAGACACTGAAATATTTTGACCAAGTTATACAGTATATTTTTTTAATATCTAAAATAAAAATACACACTATTTGCATGTTTTCTTTTTCTTAGGCTTCACTGATAGTGTTTTAGTCTTAGTATTATATTTTCTGTTTTAATGGATAAGCTTTTATTGTTTTAAATACTAGTTTGTACCGCTGCACTTTAAAATATTATATATGTATAGTGCGTAACAAATAAAATATATTATTCGTTTTTTTTATTTGTGGCGTCTTACTCTGTTCAGCGGTCCTTGAACACACCGTAAAACACTTTTGTTTCAAGTATGGAACAATCACTTTGTAAGTTCAATGAGCACATTTAAACATCTTAGTTACTTAGTAATCTATTCATATAAGTTTAGTTATCTGTAAAATCAGAGGCACAGAACGCTTCAATTTGCAAGTTTAGCCAACAACTTGTTTCACAAACGTACAGAGGGTCATCAAACAGAACAACACTCTTACTCATGCATAAACCAAAAACAAACAACACGCAACACGGAAGTTAAAAAACAAAAACAATAAACAACAATTCTATGTGAGTAACAAACAACTAAGCGCTAACAACAAACATGTAACTTCAACTGTTATTTTCAAAGTGCCCGCAAGGCATGCTGGGAACTCCAACTCCCCTGAACGATACAATATATTGATAAAATAGATATATAATTATGTGGAAATTATATCTAAAATAAGCAAACTCATCAAAACACATAATGAATGTTCTTTTTAACACAGTGTGTGTTAGGGGTGTGGGAAAAAATCGATTCGAATTCGAATTGCGATTCTCACATTGTGCGATTCAGAATCGATTCTCATTTGAAAAAAATCTATTTTTAATTTTATTTTTTTTAATTTTAATTTTTTTAATTAATCAATCCAACAAAACAATACACAGCAATACCATAACAATGCAATCCAAGTCCAAAACCAAACCCGACCCAGCAACACTCAGAACAGCAATAAACAGAGCAATTGAGAGGAGACACAAACACGACACAGAACAAACCAAAAGTAGTGAAACAAAAATGAATATTATCAACAACAGTATCAATTTGAGTTACAATTCCAACATAGCAGTGATTAAAAATCCCTCATTGACATTATCATTAGACATTTATAAAAAAAAAACAAAAAAACAATAGTGTCAGAGTGGCTTACACTTGCATCGCATCTCATAAGCTTGACAACACACTGTGTCCAATATTGTCACAAAGATAAAACAAGTAATATTTTTGGTTCATTTAATAGTTAAATCAAATTTACATTATTGCAATCAGTTGATAAAACATTGTCCTTTACAATTATAAAAGCTTTTTACAAAAATCTACTACTCTGCTTGCATGTCAGCAGACTGGGGTAGATCCTGCTGAAATCCTATGTATTAAATGATTAGAGAATCGTTTTGAATCGGGAAAAAAATAATTTTTGAATCGCGAATCGTGTTGAATTGAAAAAAAAATCGATTTTGAATCGAATCGTGACCACAAGAATCGATATTGAATCAAATCGTGGGACACCCAAAGATTCATAGCCATAGTGTGTGTTATAGGGGCGTAACAATACGAACATTTCATATTATTCATATTATTATTATCAAGGTGAAGTTGAATGTGCTCAAAAAAGTACTTGTATACACACACACTGAAATAGTTTAACAATATTTGGATCAAATAATTTCAAATAAATACATTTATAATTAAAAAAGACAAAACAAGGATAGCGCGCTCTACTTCTGGTTTATTTATGCTCTTTTAATGTCTTTAATGTAATTTGTGTTCTTTGATGTCTCCCTCTTACCCACATGTAAGAGGGATGTGTGCCATGGCTATGAGTTGTTTTTTCCCTTGGCCTCAGTCTGGACCCCCTCTCCAGGGGCCCAGGCTTAGACCGATTTTTTTCCCTCAAAATTGTTTACCTGTATCTCACCTTTTTTGTAAGGGGCGCCGGAAGTTGGCAGACCCGTCAGCGATCCTGTTCTGTCTCCCTGTAATGTTTGTCTGATCTTGAATGGGATTGTGCTGAAAATTTGTATTTCCCTTCAGGGATTAATAAAGTATTTCTGATTCTGATTTACCACTTTGTTCTAAGAGAGCACAGCCTGTAGGTTCAATGTACACAATTAAATATTATTAGTTGCACAGACAGTAGTATGTTTATACACGTTTATATTGTGTTATAATGTTAATGTGCCTTGTATTCATGTTAGCGATGGGTCAAATGCAGAGAATAATTTCGCCACACCTCGTGTGTGTGACAATCATTGGTACTTTAACTTAACTTTAACTTTAGACTTTAAGCTAGCTAGAACTATATTACAGTGAGTTTTCAAAAATGTGATAATCACTGTTTGACAATATTGAAAATTTCAAACAGTATTATTAATCGTTGAGAATTTTGCCACGGTTTATTGTTACGATAGCGCATGGCTGAGCTTCGCGTGACCTCGGGATACAGAGACAGATGAAGGCATGCAGGTAAAAAAAAGTTTGCTTAAACTGTGAGACAATGAACTTAGAAAGGCCTAATTAGAAATTGAAAACAGATGTGCTGGTAGGAATCAGAACATTAAGTGAAGGTGCAGCACCACCTATCGAAATTAAGCTGGAACTACAAAACTAGAACTATAAAGTATAAGCACCTTACAGGAAAAAAAGACAAACTAACAACTAACATGATGGGAGGAAACCAAATCATGAGCGTTTAACATTATACCAGTTATCGTTACATCCCTCATTATAAGGCACATGCAGTCACCGCTGCACAAACTGAAACCAAGAAGTCAAAAACTTCATTTATTGTTGTTGACAGATTAAAAACATTATATGATGTTCACATTTCTTCTGACAAAAAAAAAAATCTTAGTTTTACTCGTCCACACACACACACACACACTGTTTTGGTTAAAATTTTAAGGAGAAAAACTTGGTTTCTTTCTTATTATTTATTCCAACTGATTGTGCTCAACTGCGAAAGTGCGTTGATCATGTTTAAACAGATGCTTTCACATGGGAACAGCGATCCCAATTATTTAATTATGCATATAAATGGAATACCAAATTGAAGAGGGATGTTTGCCAAACAAGTTAAACACGTAAAAAAACAGTACAACGGGGAAACTCCTCAATACGCGCAACACACGCACACACACACACACCCACAAATACTCACATGATGACCCTTTTTTGCCACACAGCACAGCGCTGATTGTAACGTAACAAAAATAAATTTGTACAAAAATAAAAGATGTAGGATTTACAATATTATCAGGAAATGGTCAGAGATTTATTGCATTCAATTAACAAACATTTACACAATTTATACAAAACACACACATTATATGGTGGTAAAATAAATGTTAAACGCAAAAAACAATTAAACGGAAAAACTGTATTGTATTTTTTTAATATAGCTATTATTTTAATGTATTGCTCTTACTATTATTATCATTATTAATATTTTATATGTTTTTTATTTGTTACTAATTTATATCTGTTGTTCTTTTAAATTTTATTTAAAGTTTAGTTTTGGTGGCACAATAAACACTCACATTTTCAAATTAATGAATAATCGTGGTACTACTCATGATTTCAATATCAATCAAAATAACCGTGATTATTATTTTTGCCATAATCGTCCAGCATTATGTAATTATAATATCTATAAAAAATATAAGTGATTTGTACCTGAATAGGCGCTCCCAGCAGCAGGATGTCCAGGTACTGGCAGGGTGGTCGACGTTAGCGGTGGTGGTGGAGGCAAAGCCGCTGGAGGAGCGAACATATTGGGGTGATGAAGGTGCGGTGAGGACTGCAGTGCAGGGGGGAAGCTATGGGGGGCGCTGTGGTTAGCCACCAGGGGAAAGGGGAAGGTGGATGCTGCTGCACCTGACGGGGGTTGTGGAAGATGTGAGGAAGGAGCAGGATGCCCTTGGGGCTTGGTCCCAGGTGTGCTGCTACTGCTGCTGCTGCTAAAGAGGAGGAGGAGGAGGAGGAGGAGGAGGAGGAGGAGGAGGAGGAGGAGGAAGGTGAAGCAGTCAACACATCAGCTCATCTCCAGCTGATGTACAAACCCCAAAACCAGTGAAGTTGACACGTTGTGTAAATCGTAAATAAAAACAGAATACAATGATTTGCAAATCCTTTTCAACCTATATACAATTGAATAGACTGCAAAGACAAGGTATACTATATAACGTTCAAACTGGCAGACTTTGTTATTTTTGCAAATATTAGCTCATTGGGAATTTGATGCCTGCAACATGTTTCAAAAAAGCTGGCACAAGTGACAAAAAAGACTGAGAAAGTTGAGGAATGATCATCAAACACTTATTTGGAACATCCCACAGGTGAAAAGGCTAATTGGGAACAGGTGGGTGCCATGATTGGGTATAAAAGCACCTTCCATGAAATGCTCAGTCATTCACAAACAAGGATGGGGCGAGGGTCACCACTTTGTGAACAAATGCGTGACCATATTATCGAACAGTTTAAGAACAACATTTCTCAATGAGCTATTGCAAGGAATTTAGGGATTTCACCATTTACGGTCCGTAATATCATCAAAAGGTTCAGAGAATCTGGAGAAATCACTACACGTAAGCGGCAAGGCCGAAAACCAACATTGAATGCCCGTGACCTTCGATCGCTCAGGCGGTACTGCATCAAAAAGCGACATAATCGGTAAAGGATATCACCACATGCGCTCAGGAACACTTCAGAAAACCACTGTCAGTAACTACAGTTCGTCGCTACATTTGTAAGTGCAAGTTAAAACTTTACTATATAAAGCGAAAGCCATTTATCAAGAACACCCGGAAACGCTGCCAGCTTTACTAGGCCCGAGCTCATCTAAGATTGACTGATGCAAAGTGGAAAAGTGTTCTGTGGTCTAACGAGTCCACATTTTAAATTGTTTTTGGAAACTGTGGACGTTGTGTTCTCCGGACCAAAGAGGAAAAGAACCATCCGGACTGTTATAGGCGCAAAGTTCAAAAGCCAGCATCTGTGATGGTATGGGGGTGTATTAGTGCCCAAGGCATGGGTAACTTACGTATCTGTGAAGGCGCCATTAATGCTGAAAGGTACATACAGGTTTTGGAGCAACATATGTTGCCATCCAGGCAACGTCATTTTCATGGACGCCCCTGCTTATTTTAGCAAGACATCACCAAGCCACATTCTGCATGTGTTACAACAGTGTGGCTTCATAGTAAAAGAGTGCAGGTACTAGACTTGCCTGCCTGTAGTCCAGACCTGTCTCCCATTGAAAATGTGTGGCGCCTTATGAGCTTAAAATATGACAACGGAGACCCCGGACTGTTGAACAACTTAAGCTGTACATCAAGCAAGAATGGGAAATAATTCCACCTGAAAAGCTTCAAACATTGGTCTCCTCAGTTCCCAAACGTTTACTGAGTGTTGTTAAAAGGAAAGGCCATGTAGCACAGTGGTAAAAATGCCCCTGTGCCAACTTTTTGCTGCCATTAAATTCTAAGTTACTGATTATTTGCAAAAAAAAATTAAGTCTCTTAGTTCGAACATTAAATATCTTGTCTTTGCAGTCTATTCAATTGAATATAGGTTGGAAAGGATTTGCAAATCATTGCATTCTGTCTGAATTTACGATTTACGTGCCAACTTCACTGGTTTTGGGTTTTGTAGTTGCACACCTTGACATTTATTTAATCTTAGTCCCTCACACAATCAATCAATCACACAATCACATTATTGACATCATTTTGCAAAATGGAATGTATAATTAGCAACCAGCAAAGGTGCTGTTAATTCAGTCTCAACCCATTTACAGCTGAAAGAAGACCAACACAATGTTTCCTTAAATATACTTGGAAGTAGGGCTGGTTTTTACATAAATATAATACCCGTATTACTGTTATTACCGGTATATTTTAGAAAGTGATATATATTTGAGAGAATACCGCCATACAGGTATCTTTTGATGTGCCTTTGTTCTGACCGTTTGCTCCTCTCATCGCCTAGCGGGTGCAGTACAGGGCATTCTCTTTGGCTCAACCCCGCCCCTTGGTGTTTATGTAGTCTTCTCTGACGCACAATGACGCAACACAAAACATTTTTCAAAAGAAAATGCCGGCTACGGTGCTGACAGCAGACTGGTCTAAGAGTACAACGTTAGCGATCAATATTCGTGTCCATGGAGTTTGGTGAATATGTCTGTTTTATGTAAATTATTTAGTGTTAAAATCTTATTTGTTAAACGTTTATACAAGTTTGAAACGATTGCATGCTAATTTTTGTTAGCCTGTCAATGTCCATTGTACATTAGCAATAAACTAGCAGCCTAATAGCCAACCTATCCTGTATAATTGTATTGGGTTTTTATTTTATTTTATGCCAAACTATTGTTGATTTAACATGTGCACTTCCTGTGTATTAATGATGTACTTTCCTTTGTGTGCTTAGTTTTACACTAAATTCATTGTGGACCCTGCCAACAAACACCCTCAAGTTGGAAGTTTTTGTTAACCTATCTGCCAAACTAAATTCCAACACTTAGGGAGGGCTGAATAATATATGTGCATAAACCAGGAGTGTACAGAGTGCAGCCTGTGTTATATTGTAGTAATAAAATAAGCAGCAACAATCGAAAATTATAGAAAAACATTATAATGTCTTGTTTGAAAGCGGCAGATGAAAGAAACAAACATAAATGGCAATTTATCGATGCCAGCAAAATTAATATGTTCATTTTCATTTATCATTAATTAATTGATTTACTGATTATCAGCGCAGCCCTATCTAGTCCATTTTTCAAGATTCTAACTGTTGCTCTTGGAACGTAACCCCCGCATATATTGTATATCAGAGGTCTTCAACAGAGAGTCCGTGACCACCAGGGGGTCTACACAAGGGTTGTGAAATTTTTGGTTGATTAGACTTTTTTTTTCAAAATATTGTTTTCTATTCTTCACACAATTTTTCCACACATTTGAATGTCTTCAAATATGCACTAACATTGATCCAACACACAGTAGCATAGTTTATAAAAAGCAGTGGCATGGACACTCTACTCGCTGTACTTTGCTGGTTAAATACAAAAAACATGAATATAGAATTATAACATTGTATCCATATTAGCATAGTAAGCGATTAGCGCTCTAGTTGCCTACCAACGATTAGTGCGCAAGTTGTCAGCTAGCGATTATTGCACCAGTTGTCAGCTAGTGATTATTGCACCAGTTTTCAGCTGGCGATTAGCGTGCCAGTTGTAAGCTAGCGATTAGCTTGTCAGTTGTAAGCTAGCGATTAACATACTAGTTGTCAGCTTGCAATTAGCGCTCCAGTTGTTGGCTAGTGATTAGTGCGGCAGTTGTCAGCTAGTTATTAGCGTGTCAGTCTACAGCTAGCAATTAGCGTTTCAGTTGTTAGCTAGCGATTTGCGTGCCAGCTGTCAGCTAGCAATTAACGTGTCAGTCATCAGGTCGCGATTAGGGCATCAGTTGTCAGCTAGTGATTGGCGTGCTAATTGTCAGCTAGCGATCAGTGTGCTGGTTCTCAGCTAAAGATTAACGTACTGGTTGTCAGCTAAAGATTAATGTACTGGTGGTCAGCTAGCGATTAACGTGCCAGTTGTAGGCAATTAATGCGGCATTATATTATATTATTTGAATATTTTTGTATTGTATGATAACAAAGCACCTTCAGGATCAGTTTAATCTAAAACACATTTTTGTACAAGATACTGTATATAAGTAGCGGGTCCCTGCTCTATCTCCCCATCAGTTTGGGGGTCTATGGCCTGAAAAACGCTGAAGACACCTGTTGTATATCATTCAAAGCAATCTTCCAGTTTGATAAAAATCACACATTATCTTTGCTATCGGATAAAAATATTGAGTTACATCCGCGTCAAGTAATTCTAAGAGGTTGAAATCTAACGTGGACAATAAAAGGTCATTTCCGCCAAACAGTGCAAATTATTTCAGTTTTTCATTCAGTGGAGCGCAAGCTGCACACCCTGATCCAGCATATGTTACATAGCTGGAATGGCGTTGGCAGTATGAACATAATTTAATAATCAACCGCTACACCATACCTGGGCAAATTAAGGCCCGGGGGCCACATGCGGCCCGTTAAGCTTTTCAATCTGGCCCGCCGGACATTCCCAAATAATTTTTTTAGATCTTTAAGATGTAAAGTGTAGCTGCCATTATGATCTGCAGTGATGTTTTCTAATGACCGTAAGTCTTGAACTATACAAAGTATCTCAATGGTTGGAATCTGCGCTTATGGATGATATACCAGTTACTATGGTAATCTAATTAGTTACTATGGTAATCTAATTAGTTACTATGGTCATCTAATTAGTTACTATGGTCATCTACGTCACAGCAGCTCAGACGAGGCACCAAGCAGTGTGGGCGGGAAGCGTTTCCACAGACGCGGAAGGAGATTTTCACATCAAAGTTCTAAAGCTTAGTGATGTATCAGATGTATCAGATTGTAGGTGGGTTTATTTTGTACCCTTCGTGTTCATGTTTCACTGTTTGTTGCATTTTTGTTACGTTTCACATGATTGTAAAATATGTCGATCGAAAGGGGGTGTGACATTCATATTTGGTCAATATTCAGTGTTTTATCGTTCATAGAAAAAATTAAAATTCCATAGTTTTTTAAGGCGGTCTGTCATAACGTTTTTAGCATTCAATCAGACATTATTGTGAGGTTTTGTATTAGTGTTCCTAAAAATAGATATACCGGCCCCCAGACACATTTTTTTCTCTAAATGTGGCCCCTGAGTCAAAATAATTGCCCAGGCCTGCGCTACACAGTAAACAAAGAACAGCAATGGATGACATCCAGCAGTGCCAAGTTTTAAACACTCGTTCAATGTGCTTTTTATCCAGCTGGTCAATAAACTACTTGGCTAAAGATTCTCCCTGATGGTCATTTACATCATCGGGCGTTTTGTATAATTCGCAAGCATTTTCAAGTATGTGATTGTGTTTTTTTGCATGTATGAGAGGATTTGAGAGATATGAATACATTTTAAAACAAATAGGTGGATGACTTTCCTCGATAGGGTTACCTGTGGCTGTTGAGGTTGAGGCAGTTGTAGGCAGAAAGGTGCCTGGGCTGGCAGCATGAAGGAGGTCGGTGTAGCCCTGCCTGGCTGGGGTGTGCTTGGTGAGGATGGTTATTGGGAGGGGCAGGCAACGGTGGGTGTGGGTGGAGCTTGGGTGTATGTTGAGGCCGGTGTTGGGGTAGCAGTTTCAGCACGTGCTGGGGAGGGGGCGCCGGTAATGGCACTTGGCCCTGGGCGAGAGGCACGGCTGCGGGTGTCTGCGGGTAATGCCTGGGCAGAGCTTCTAAAAGGGGAAGCGGTGGAACGGAAGGCAACGTCTGGGTGGGGATGTTTGCCTGAGTCCGCTGTGAGGATGGAGACCGTGGGAGGAATAGTTGCTGGGGCTGGGGTGGGGGCAGGGGTTGTGGGGACACAGGCTGACTCGGGGCAGTAGCTGAAGGGGATTGAGAGTCCCTGCAGTTTTCCTGGCTCCTCTCCTGACTGCGCTCTAGGCCTGACACCTTGAGAAAGCCTGGGCCTTGAGTCTCCTGGCTGCCATTGGTGGACAGCGCATTGATGCCAAATGGTGGAACTGGGTGAAAAGAAAAAACATGAACACATTAAAATGGCGGCCTTTGAAGAAAAATATAGCTACCGTTTGACAAGGGTGACTGAATCTGATTTTGATATATAAGTCAAACATTTAAGCCAACCAAAATGCTGACGTTCCTCTTTCCTCTTTATGATATTACCAGACCAAATCATCTTGATCAGTGAGCGACAAATGGAATAGCACGCTAAAAGCAGTTCTAGAAATAGTATCAGTGCTCCACATACATTCATTTATTTGTGGAGGCCCACCACTAATAAATGTAAATACATCCCAACACTGCTCCAAATTTTTATGTGGTCTGCATAAAAAAATTAAAGAACAATGTTCAAAAGTTTCTTGGATCATATATTCACTCTGAAATCAAATATAAGTCGTCACAAAAGGTGAAATATCTCAGGTCGGAACAGAGATCTAAGACTCCTCCACAAGCCGGTGGACTGTGCATTACCACCTGTAAAAGGCCAGGTGTGGACCCATGCAGAACACCTCCACAAGCGTGCAGCCCAGCTTTTGATTATTAGGAGTCATAACTTGCAATAGTGCTTAGAAGACATAGTCTGGAGTCGCCCTTCCATCCTTCGGAAACACTTCCTGGTTATGTGGCACATTGTAGGAATAAAAATTCAGCAAAAAGGCATAAAATAATTAGAAAAAGCCATGAGGTTGATACTAATAAGCAGTACATCAAAGAACTTGCGATGTTGTGATTGCACCAATTCACGAAATTCAATCAAGTTATGCGGCAAGGTGTGTTATTGTTTGTGCTATGGCGCCATCTTTAAGACAAGTTCGATCACTGCAGGTGCTGCAGTGTCCTTTCAACCAAAAGTAGAAGTTCTGTTCCGTCTTGTAGCCATCCACAGCAGTTTGTAAGTTTTACGTTTATGAGTGTCTGTGTTAGTAATATTGACTTACAATGCCATTTTTTGTTAGACCTGGGTGATTTATCGATTTTATCAATATATTAAAGTTTTTTGTTGCAGACGATATGAAAATTGAAAACAATTTTTTTTTTCTACTCTTGTTCCGGCATACTTTTTGCCCCTCGGGAGCTTCCATAACTTTCGCCGTCCCCTTACTTCCTTCGCGGCACACATAGCAAAACATGGCTGCTGCTAACGCTAATGAGACGTTTGCTCCAAAGAGAAGAAAAGTGTTGTCAGTACTTAGGTTTTGTGGCAACAGGCATGGAACAAGTGACTGCACGCTGCAAAGTTTGTTTCAAAAAGGCAAGACACAACAACAAACAAACTAACTACGGGCTAAAAATGGTAAATGATAATGGTAAATGGGTTAAACTTGTATAACACTATTCTACCTTCAAGGTACTCAAAGGGCTTTGACACTATTTCCACATTCACCCATTCACACACTGATGGCGGAAGCTGCCTTGCAAAGCCCTAACCACGACCCATCAGGAGCAAGGGTGAAGTGTCTTGCCCAAGGACACAAAGGATGTGACTAGGATGGCAGAAAGTGGGAATCAAACCAGGAGCCCTCAAGTTGCTGGCACGGCCGCTCTACTAACCAAGCCTTATTATGGTGGAATCATTTATCCAATGTATGTATGATGACACCATGTATGATGAGAATGAAGCACAATCACTAAAGCAGTTGCTCTGAATGAAAAAGGCTGTGTTTACTTTATCTACTTACTTAAACAAACTAAAGTCCTCTCAGTGTTTTATTTAATTATTTATTTGGATACAATGTATAATACTTATTAATAATTATTCAAGACAGAAGTTTGCACTTAATTGATTTGAATGTTGGAGATTGTTTATTTGCATGCAATGTGCAATGCCACATTTTTTTAACAAACATACTCTTTTCAAGCAGAAGTATTGCTTCCCAAGAGAAGCTCTTAATCTAATTATTTTTAAATGATTCCATAAAAGTACGATTTATGTCTGATCTAAAAATAACAACACTATACAAATTATAATTTTGCTAAGAGTAAGATGCAGTGTATGCAGTATAATTTCAAACTACAAGTTTTTGATTAAATAAAAGAAAAACTTGTTTTGAATTATCTCTGTCATTTATATGCAATGGTTTCTTTAAAAAGTAGGTGAAAAATCGGGGAAAAAAATTGAATTTTATTTTTAGGCCATATTGCTCAGGTCAAATTTTTGGATTGTTTCAGTTTCACAAATTTCTCAGTAAATTCACCAAGACTTATTGACTCAGTTTAACTGATTGTAGAGATAGCTTCCACAGCTAGTGGGTCCATGACAATGACTTCTGTTGTGTTCGTTTTACTGCGGTGTAAAACACATTGTTTGAAAACAATTGAAGTATGGAAATTAACATTTACAGCTTCTTTCTGTATAAATAATTCATTTCGCATTGTCCCGTTCGGGGTCACGGGGGGTGCTGGAGCTTATCTCAGCTGCATTCGGGCGGAAGGTAGACCCTGGACAAGTCGCCACCTCATCGCAGGGCCAACACAGATAGACAGACAACATTCACACTCACATTCACACACTAGGGCCAATTTAGTTTTGCCAATCAACCTATCCCCAGATAAATTCTAATATATGAAGAAACATTTTTTTTCCCTAAAATTTAGCGGGTGTGGCTTATGTAAGGGTGCGCTCTATAGTCCGGAAAATATGGTAGTTTTGGGCGATGGAAAGTTAGTCAATTTCTTAACTTAAAGTGTTGTGAGCTGAAATAATACTACCATTTTACAATGTTGGAGGTGAAATAAAGACACCTAAAATGATCTGTACATAGTATTTGTTTGCAGGGATCTCCTCCAACAGAACCCCTCCTGAAACATCAGCAGCACAGGCTCAAGGGGGATGACGGTGCATACGCAAGCAGTAATTAGCTCTCTCTGGGCCATACGGGAGTATAGTGGCAGAACCCGGGGGGATCCTCTTCCCCCAAAATGCAACCTGTTAAGAGCCTTTAGCAGACAAAGAGGTGCAGTAACCCTCTGAGCTGAAGGTGCAGCTTGTCACAACGGGCCTCCTGGCTGACACGCAACTCCCTCCAGACCGCTGCCTTTTCCATTGGGAGCAGGCTGTTCTAACAAAGTGCCTCCATAACCTATTTCCATTAGCATTAAGATGCAAGGTATTACCCGCCCAAGGCCCATGCAGCATTGTACTGTTGCAAAGGCCAGATCACGTTCTGACACACGTGCTGTATGCAAGAGTTTCATGGGACATCTGTCACAAGACAAAAGACTAATGGGTTGAAGTTGTTTTGTCACGGTTTCAACTTACTTAGTAATAAAAAGTGCTTTGTGCTTCAAAGCCATCAGATGGAGCCGTCTCTGACAAACAAAGTAGAAAGGGAATTCCCAATCCTCAATCGCCTGCTTGCACCTCTAATCCCCTTGAGGTCCACAGCTTGTTTTGAGAATGCCCAAGCAAACTGATTTAAAGAAGGGGTCTATTCTGGTCGTAATGAAGACTCGAGGGCCAGGCAGAGCAGGAACAAATAGGTTGTGGTAGCTTCCTGTCCCATAAGGGTTCATTTGTTGGTCTTCTTTGTCCCTGGAAGAAAATATGCTCAATTCCCACTTGGGTCTTGCAGAATGTATAACCCTATTGTTTGTCAACATTTCAGTGGTATTGCATTTTTGACTATCACACAGTTTGGTGGAGCACTAGAGAGGAGAATGAAGTCTGCGTGGGAGGCTGAAACTGAAGTTGGATTAAAGAGGTGAAGGAGGCTTTGTAAGGTTCCGTAGACGAGACAAATGGGACCTTAAAAGGGGTAGGGGGAGTTAGCCTGCTATCCAATTGAGAGCCGTGTCATTATAGTCCAACCGTGTCAAGTCTTCCTTCCACACAGCAGTTCAGTTGAATTATCCGTGGTACGATTCAGTAAGCCTCGATTAGGCTAATGTTTCAACCGCAGCGAATGTTAGCTGTGTCCGTTTTGAAAATAGTGATACAGCATAAGATACCAGTGAAAAAATGTGCACTTCAAAGAAAAATACAACTAAAGAACAATATCGAACAGTGCAGAACATTATGCTTACACTGCTTGTACACAAGAAATCCAACTTTGAATAATTGTGTTCCATAGAGTTTTAAGATAGTGCCTTTTAAATTATTCCCTTTCATTTGAACCACTGTAACATTAAAGAAGGCATTGAGTGACCGATCAAGGTAAAGCAATTTGTTTGCGCAACGGTCCAGAAGTATTGTGGTACTACGGGATACCTGTCCCCCAGTTTACAGATTTTTCAGAATACTTTCTCGACTAATTGTCATACTTTGTGTTACCAGCCTCTCCACCGTTGGTGGTGTAGTTGGTGCAGCGAATGTCGGGACGGCGTGGCGAAGTTGGTAGAGTGGCTGTGCCAGCAATCGGAGTGTTGCTGGTTCCTGGGGTTCAATTCCCACCTTCTACCTTCCTAGTCACGTCCGTTGTGTCCTTGGGCAAGACACTTCACCCTTTGCCTCTGATGGCTGCTGGTTAGCGCCTTGCATGGCAGCTCCCGCCATCAGTGTGTGAATGGGTAAATGTGGAAATACTGTCAAAGCGCTTTGAGTACCTTGAAGGTAGAAAAGCGCTATAGTAGTACAACCCATTTATCATTTATAAACACCGTAACATTGGTGTAACATCGGACCAAAACATCTGGCTTTTGGACTCCCGAATGAAATGCAAATGAGATAAAATAGAATGAAGCAGGTATATTAAAGGCGAAAAATTAAGCGTACACAAACCCCTGCATGTTGCATTTGTGCAAGCCAACTGATTCACTTACCGCACAACTAGCAAAATAGTCCAGAACAATAGCAACTAATCTCTGATATCAGTCGGGGCGCGTACGGTCTTTTACTTCGGATTCAAAACTCCTTCCATCAATCCACAGAGCCTTTTGAATGCATTTTAAGACATTCAAAACTTTTGTTTCCATGATTTTCGTCCGAAAATTCCTTCAAAAAACTCTTCCACCGGTCCGTCTTTGCATCCGACCTGCATTCCCCTGATACATTTTTGGTAGTAGCGTCATGTTCGTAGCGCAATCCAAGATCATTTCTTGATGCTCTCTGCCATTTAACATCAGCATAGCCATTAAAGACGTAACATTTGTAATAAGTGCCCATATTACAGCGAATATCAGTTAAAACAAGTTGTAAGGCTCTGCAAATGGCTAATGTGACTTCATAGGTCAACCGGAAAAGGAATTAATTCAACTGTGCTAAAAGGAAATAGCACCTCCTAGTGTACGGGAGACACATGGCGTATGACCAATAGTCCCATTAGAGCAGGGGTCTCAAACACGCGGCACGCGGGCCACGTTATTTTGCGGCCCCACCTTAATATGAAAGTTTAATGTTAGTGCGGCCCGCAAGTTTTATATGAATGGCGCTTGACAGCGTTGAGTCCGGAGCTGAAGGAATCTACCAATCATGGTGTGGTATATGGCTCTAAAGGACTGAACATAGATGTCACTTGCGTGACGCAAGCAGAGAAATGTTTTGCCGCACGCGCTCTTCCTCTCTCCCTTCCTCGCTCGCCCGCCTGCTCTCTCTCTCTGTAAACAGTCCGGGCGGGGGAGACGAGCGGTCCGGTAGCTCGAAGGAAAGAGCGACAATATAAAACTGTGGTGCACTGGACCCCAGCGCTGATACTCCGACAGAGAGTCGCTGGGCGAATCGGACGTGTAACAAGTTAGTCGTGATGTTAGCCCGTTTGGGGCTAGTTGTGCTACCGTAACTGTAAACTCCACGGCGAGCCCCCTTTCCAGCTCAGCTATGCGAGAGGAAGCACTACCAGGTGTCTAGCAGCAAGAAGTAGGCAAGAGAAGCCATGTTCAAGTTCACAGACTTATTTATTGTTACTTCTCACATACTAAGCGTGTTGTCTGTGTAATTATAATAAATGCAGACGAGGCGTGTTGGCTGAGTTCTCAACGTTTACTCACATAGCGTGCTCATAACCACATTCTAGCTGCCGACAAGTTTTAAAGATTAAAAAAGGAGTGCTAAAAGGTTGGCTAGTTTGGGTGCAGAATTGAATGAATTGTGTGCCATTAAAAAATTACTGTCTAATTGATCCATTTAATTTTTATTCGACTGAGCCCAGATGAGAAATGAACTGACAAAAGGAAAGTTCCATTAAAAATCTTTGCACTTCATGTAACCCAAACAGTGACTAAAGCAAAGTGAGACACTGCTGATGAGGCAGTTCAATATGGTGTTAGATCGCTGATGTGGAAAATGAGGGGAATTAACACAGCCTCTCATATTTCATTGCCCTCACTTGATACAGCCTGACCTGCATAATTGATTGACAAACAAGCGATCATGTTTTAAAGGCATGACTAGAAGGCGAGCAGCTGTCCTACTGAAAAATACATTAGCAATATGAGCCCAAACCACTCTAATCTTTACTGTCTATATTGACAGTGGTTGGACATGACAACCTGCACATGCAGGCGTCTTGATGGCTCTAAACATCTGTGCATCTGTGGCCTCCTTCTGTTGGGTGTTTCTCATCCATTTTTTACCTCCAAAAAGTACCTTCCAACCCTAACGTTCCTTTATTTTAATCAAACAAGAATAACACCAGCATGAGCAGAAAAACAACACATAGCCCAGAGCCAACATATTATCTAACTTCTATAAACAGCCACTAATTATATATGTATAGCCCTAGAAATAATGCATATTAACATTGACATGATTTGTCCGTGATCTATTGTCATATTATTAGGAGTGCAAATATTCTAATGTAGCCAATGTTTTAATGTGATATATAAAATAGAAAAATGTGTGTGAATTTTTAACGCTGTTGAAAAAAAGAGAAAAAGATACAAAAAAGGAGGTGCTAACAATTCTAAAAATCAAACATGTCACAGTGTTGACGACACCAGACTTACTGGCTCACTGATGCCCCTGCCACTCTTTGACTATGTTTACACTGCAAGCCAAGTCGCGCCAAATCCAAATTTTTTTAAATCTGATTTTTTTCCAGATGACTGTTTACACTGCAAGAAGAATGTGATTTTTTTTTATCAGACTCCAGTGTAATTGCGCACAGGCCCCAATGTGGCCTCGACGTCACATGCATGCGCACTTCAATAAAGTGAAAACAAAGGAAGTTGACCCGGAGGAAGTTGCTACTAGTACAAAATAAACTAAAAGTCACAACACCCTAAAAATGTGTGTTTTTTTACGTGAATGTAAATTTAACTTGGATTGATTGATTGATTGAGAAGTTTATTGACATCTTATGTGGGCTCTGTACCGAGGATGTCGTTGTGGCTTGTGCAGCCCTTTGAGACATTTGTGATTTATGGCTATATAAATAAACATTGATTGATTGATTAAATAATTTAATCCATGTAATGCTTTAAAAAGGCAAAAGGCTTGTTTCCATTGTGGTCCATGTAATATAAAGTAATATAATGTATGTATGGATGTATATAGTGTAATATATTTAGGAGGGTTCTAATCTTTTAATTGCTGTTAACTAAAGGAGACACAGACATCTACGTAATCTTTATTTTTCAACTCACACATAAGCAAATGTGCCACAGCTTCAATTCCGGTCCTTCAATAATCGCTATTTCTTCGGAATCAAAGTATATAATATATATAAATACATATATACATTCACATATTACATATAACCTATTATTAGTGCACGATTGACAAGTGATGCACTGAAAATTTGGACGTCTTAAATAGACTTTGCTCACCGAAACTGGATGTTGTGATGAAAAACCTACCTGCGCTGGCTACTGCGTCTTTCTCCGCGCACACGAATGACGTAGCTCGCCCAAAGCTGACGAAAAAGTCATATACAGGTAGGGCTGGACGATATGGCTTTTTATTAATATCTCAATATTTTTAGGCCATGTCCCGATACACGATATATATCTCGATATTTTGCCTTAGCCTTGAAGCATGCTAATCATTGATGCATATAATAACACCAGTATGATGATTCTATGTGTCTACATCAAAACATTCTTGTTCATACTGCATTAATATATGCTAATTTTTAAACTTTCATGCAGAAAGGGAAATCACAACTTATAAGTCAATTGACCAAAACTGTATTTATTAAACCGTTAAGCAGTGGCATGATGTCACTAAGATGGCATATCAAAACAACACTAAATTAAAGTGCACCTTTTGTACAGAACGCCACTACGATAGTTTAAAACAAATAAAGTTCACTTTTGTGGGCAGCACAGTGGAAGAGGGCTTAGTGCATCTGCCTCACAATACGAAGGTCCTGAGTAGTCCTGAGTTCAATCCCAGGCTCGGGATCTTTCTGTGTGGAGTTTGCATGTCCTGCCCGTGACTGCGTGGGTTCCCTCCGGGTACTCCGGCTTCCTCCCACCTCCAAAGAGATGCACCTGGGGATAGGTTGATTGGCAACACTAAATTGGCCCTAGTGTGTGAATGTGAGTGTGAATGTTGTCTGTCTATCTGTGTTGGCCCTGCGATGAGGTGGCGACTTGTCCAGGGTGTACCCCGCCTTCTGCCCGATTGTAGCTGAGATAGGCTCCAGCGCCCCCCGCGACCCCGAGGGGAATAAGCGGTAGAAAATGGATTGATGGAAGTGCACTTTTGCGCATGATGTCACACAATATATTTCAATAACTGTCAAATAAAAATGAGCAGCATAATAGGAAATCAAATAGTGTATGTTCTTCGCTATGTGGTAGGTTACTGCGGACGTTATCTCCTTCTGTTTTAGACAATTTTTTTCATACGGTGTTGATGTGGAAATGGTTGCTCGAGCATTTTGTTGGGTGTGGCACCGGTTGAGATGTTGACATGCAGGGTTTCAAACACTCTTCATTCTCTAGCGGGTGACTTTTCAAATGATGCTACACATAAGCAGTGGTGCTACTTTTTGTAACAACACTTTTGCCGCATACTTGTAAAACATCTTCCCACTTGAAGCCAAACCACCACCAGACGATGGACCCCGTGCTGTTTTTCTTAGGAATTAATTCTTCCTTCATTTGTTACAAGATTTGCACGTTCTAACTCTCGTATTACCACTCGCATCGCTCCGTTAGCACCTGCAACTGCTAACGTTACCCATGTCGCTACCTCTCTGCCCTGTGAGGGCGTGTGACGTTGCACGCGCGTCAGTATGTGACGTATGTAAGAAGGTGTGCTTGTTTTACCACTCTGTGACAAGGAGAGACAAGAAAGAGTGAGAAACGCCTGTAGTGTAATGCCCGCAGCTATAAGCAACTGCGTGAGGACGTATACTCGAATATCACAATACAGTCATTTTCTATATCGCACAGAGACAAACCCGCGATGTATCGAGTATATTCCATATATCGCCCAGCCCTACATACAGGTCGCATTGCGTTTAGACTGAAGTCACATTTGAAAAGATCAGATTACAATCAAATTCAGGACTACCTCCTGATGTGGCCTGAATCTGATGCCAGAAGATCAGATTTAAATCACTTTGGAGCGTTTAGACTTGCAAAAAAAAAAATCACATCTGTGTCACTTGAGGGCAAATAAATCAGATTTGATGTGCAGTGTAAACGAGGCCAACATTTTTCATTGCAATCGCTGTTTTGCCACACAAAGCGACTTCTTACAGATCGATGGTTATTGCCCTAACCCACCTTACCAGGGACTGAAGATGGTTTGTAACTGTAGCTAAATATGTTGTAAAGCATCCCTTGTTTTTGGCAAAAAGATAAATGTGTTTACACATTGTAACAAGTGCAATAATAAACTAAACACTCCGGCAGTCATCTGTTTTAGCACTTCAAAGCACCTAAAAATAGTATCACAACCCCTCTGAATCACTAAGATGGAAACAGATCTACCAGGTACACAACAATGAAATAAAACAACATTTGCTGTTATATTTCATTGCATCGACAGAACAATTATCAAAACAGGAGAGCATTAGTTGACAATCGAATTACTCCGCAGGGCTTTCTAATTCTTGCAGCAAAAAATGTGTATGTTCCAAGCACCATGTTCGGCTGAGAAGTAAGGCACTTCCTAGACACTAGCTTCCCCGCCCGCACCAGGGATACAGCCCGATTTCACCCAATTCATGGTCCTACAAGACCAGTGTCAATGGCAGTTCTGTAAAACTGACAGTTATGTAGCAAACATGCAGTAGTTCCCTGGCTGCAAAGGCAGATGAGGGCTGCAGCAAATGTTGACTCACAATCATCAGTTCTCTTTGTCAGTGCATATGAGTCCCCATCCTTGTCGAGCTGTGTGTCGTGCAGCAGTCACCACACTTAAGAAGATTCAGGCATAGGCTTTTTCCTTTTTATTAAGACTCCTCTGCAATCGAGGAGTGGTTACGGAAGCAGGAATGTGCCCAGTCTGCCAACGGACATGCAAATCCAGGGTTGGCCTTGTGTGTCACCTTGTGAGTGCACAAAACAAATCCTACTCGACTTGAATGATACAAGAGACATCCATATTTAATTTGATAGCATGCGTGGTTCAATTCCTGATAGTGGTCTATATGGTCTCTGGGATCAGTCTTTTTTAGCTCTTTATCAAGTTTTGAATTGCAAAAATTGCAGGACAGGAACTATTTTCCACATAAATGAAATTAATAAAAAGCCACTCAAAACCAATACTTAAAACTGTGCTGTCTGTGTATCTTCAAAGCAATTTGCTCTAATTGAACACAGAATAAAGTGGTATTCTGGCCATTTGTTTTTATAGAAACTCTGTTTTGGAAGAAAATAAATGCAAATATCTAAAGGCTGAAAATGGAAGTCTTTAAAAAAGGATGCGTGTTTAATCTGTGTAAAAATGAGCATAGCGGAGTCATTGGGAAGTCCTCTATTCCGTCCAAAAAACCCAATTAAAAACATCCAAAAACCACCCACAATACTCTTTAAATATCGTGACTTAAATATTAACCAAATATGTGATATTGTTATAAGTGCTAAAGCAGACAAACTATTTATAGCAGTGCCGTGATTAGAAGTGTGTGTGCCGATGTTTACATCATTGAGTGGTAAGCTGCTTCCTTGCTTACCTGCTCGTGAATGTTTATCCTATATCATAAATCATGTCTCTCACCTAATTAGTAGAAGGACGACGATGTAGCCCAGTGGTTCTCAAACTTTTTTTGTCATCCCCCACTTTGGACAAGGGGGAGTTTTCAAGCCCCACCTCCCCCCATCGCCCCAACAGAACGCTAAATAACATTTTCAAATGTATCGAACATCAAGTAACATCAAGTTTTATACATTCAAACTCAATAACATAAAATAAAATCAAGTTCAATAATAAATAAAATAACTGTGCAGCTGTGGTATAACTTGCATCAAGTTCAATATCAAATAAAATAACTTGCATCAATTCAATAATAAATAAAACAAAAGTGTTATAACTTGCATCAAGTTCAATAATAAATCAAAAAAAGTGTTATAACTTGCATCAAGTTCAATAATAAATCAAAAAAAGTGTTATAACTTGCATCAAGTTCAATAATAAATCAAATAAAAGTGTTATAACTTGCATCAAGTTCAATAATAAATCAAATAACTTGCATCAAGTTCAAAAATAAATAAAACAAAAGTGTTATAACTTGCATCAAGTTCAATAATAAATAAAACAAAAGTGTTATAACTTGCATAAAGTTCAATAATAAATAAAACAAAAGTGTTATAACTTGCATCAAGTTCAATAATAAATAAAAAAAAGTGTTATAACTTGCATCAAGTTCAATAATAAATCAAATAAAACGGCGTGGCGAAGTTGATAGAGTGGCTGTGCCAGCAATCGGAGTGTTGCTGGTTACTGGGGTTCAATTCCCACCTTCTACCTTCCTAGTCACGTCCGTTGTGTCCTTGGGCAAGACACTTCACCCTTTGCCTCTGATGGCTGCTGGTTAGCGCCTTGCATGGCAGCTCCCGCCATCAGTGTGTGAATGGGTGAATGTGGAAATACTGTCAAAGCGCTTTGAGTACCTTGAAGGTAGAAAAGCGCTATACAAGTATAACCCATTTATCATTTATTATCATTTATAAAAGTGTTATAACTTGCATCAAGTTCAATAATAAATCAAATAACTTGCATCAAGTTCAATAATAAATGAAAATAAAAGTGCCACTTTCCAATCTTTGCCAAAAAAAGGAGGACAGGGCAAGTGAACATGAGTTTTACAGTACTCCAGCATTAGTGGCTGCAATGAGCCTGTTTTGCACTGCACAGCTTTTCAAATCGGGGTTGCAGGCTTGACACTGCCACTGTTAAAACCTCATTGAATTCGGGGCTGAGCTGCCTTGACGCGAGTGTTTCCCGGTGAATGACACATTGTGTCCAATGCGCATTTGGCGCAACCTTCTTTATTAGAGCCTGCAGCCCGTTTCTTGACTTTGCCATGCGCGCCATCAGAGCAAAAGCCCACACAGTTTTCCCATTTAAGGTCGTGTTCTTTGAGGAAACTGTCCATTATCTTGAACAGCTCATCAGCAGTGGCTCTATTTTTTATCTATTTGCAAAACAGCAAATCCTCGCACAGTGACTCGCCATTCACAAAGCTTCCGCTTAGCCCCGCCCCCATTAGTTACTGTTGCTGTCTGTCAAACTTTCGCTCCTACCTAGAAATGTAAAGCATACAGGAAAAATAAGTAATTTACATTTATCTATATAGCATATATATATATATAGAATCACAAAGTGATTTCCAGTGTGTATAGAAAATGAAAGCATAGTAAAAAAAAAATCAAAGAATATAATAATAAAAAAATAAAAAAAATCAACGTGAAATTTCCTCCCGTTCCTCGCGCCCCACCTGTCATGTCTCTATTCCCCACCAGTGGGGCGCGCCCCACACTTTGAGAAACGCTGATGTAGCCAATTTAGAGAACGACACGGAAAGAGGCTTGGTCCCCCCCCCCCCCCCCCCCCCTTTTCTTCGCAAGGTTTATGAGTCATTTTTAATCAAAATGGGAATATAACAACATTCTATCAGTCGGCACCCTAATGCATACTTGCCAACCTTGAGACCTCCAATATCGGGAGGTGGGGGGTAGGGGGGGGGGGCGTGGTTGGGGGCGTGGTTATTTACAGCTAGAATTCAACAACTCGAGTATTTCATATATATATATATATATATATATATATATTTATTTCATATATATTTCATATATATATATATATATATTTATTTCATATATATATCTATATATATATATATATATATATATATATATATATATATATATATATATATATATATATATATATATATATATATATATATATATATATATATGTATGAAATACTTGACTTTCAGTGAATTCTAGCTATATATATATATATATATATATATATATATATATATATATATATATATATATATATATATATATATATATATATATATATATATATATATATTTTATTTACATATAAATAAAATAAATACTTGGATTTCAGTGTTCCGGTGGCTATCCATTAGATGGCAGTATTGTCCTGTTTAACTTCTCCGTTTATGATGAGTATATCATTTCGGCCACCGTGTTCAATGGAGAAGTCTGTTCTACAAAATTTACAGGCAACATACACCTTCCCCTTCGAACTGTCCTGGATGAACTGAAATTCTTGTTTCCATTCGTTTTGGAACTTGCAAGCGTATTTCTTCATCTTGCTCGTCGACGGCGTCGCCATGTCTGTAATTTCCTCGTTCTTCTGCTTCGTCTCCTTGTTGTGTGCGCAGTTGTGCACTCTACTCTCTAAAAGCCCTAGATGTTATGATGTCATTGGGCAGGCAAGCTGTTTATATTGTGGGAAAGCGGACGTTAGAGCAGGCTGTCCCCACTCAGTCTCAGTTTCGCATTGAGCTGGAGGGGGCGTGGCCTCCAGCTCCGGCTGAATACCGGGAGTTTGTCGGGAGAAAATCTCTGCCGGGAGGTTGTCGGGAGAGGCGCTGAATACCGGGATTCTCCCGCTAAAAACGGGAGGGTTGGCAAGTATGCCCTAATGTCAGCAGACATTGTACAGTCAGTGATGTTTTATTATGTTTGTTGGCTCTCATTAAGTCTGCAGTGATGTTTAATCAGTGATGGTGGTAAAAATAAAAAGCGAACGCTGTGATGCGTTTTTGAAATTAATGCGCCGCGTATGCTTAAAATGTTCAAATTACGTAAATATTAAAGCAACACTAAGTATAATATTTTCATAACTTTTGGGATGAGACATTGACTTACAACTAGTTGAATGACACCTCTGTCATGGCCTGACGGGGTCTGTATTGTTTTTTCTGGCACTATGCAAATGTCGGGAAGGTGGCAGGAACCCTGCCACGAAAACTAAAAATGTGCTGACTTGCTTTACGGCATACGTCACTCCCCCTTGCCCCATTTGTTAAAAAGTCAAAAGTCGATGCAAACAACGACGGGCAAGCGCTCCATTTTGGTAAGTCGGAATTTCCAAATTCTTAGTCGGAATTTCAACTGGAACGCCCCTCGTAGTCAGATTTATGACTCGGAAAGTCGGAACATTTTCACCACCCCTGAGTTTGTTTGAAAGATGTCCGCTTCTATAATATCCGTTGTAAGCACTTCTGATTAGTTTTTGTCGCAGTAAATCAGTTATAAACAATGTATTATTGTATGTTTATATATGGTAACATTAGTGTAATGTAGGGCAGCACGGTGTAACAGGGGTTAGTGCGTCTGCCTCACAATACGAAGGTCCTGGGTTCGATCCAGCGCTCGGGATCTTTCTGTGTGGAGTTTGCATGTTCTCCCCGTGACTGCGTGGGTTCCTTCCGGCTTACTCCCACCTCCAAAAAACATGCACTTGGGGATTGGCAACACTAAATTGGCCCCAGTGTGTGAATGTGAGTGTGAATGTTGTCTGTCTATCTGTGTTCGCCCTGTGATGAGGTGGCGACTTGTCCAGGGTGTACTCCGCCTTCCGCCCGAATGCAGCTGAGATAGGCTCCAGGGGCCCCCCGCGACCCCGAAAGGGACAAGCGGTAGAAAATGGATGGATGGATAGTGTAGTGTAAAGTACATGTATTTCATGTACGTCGCGAGCAATAGCGTCTGTGTTTTCTTTTCGCCCACCGTGTTTGCAGAAAAAGTTCATATTTTCCCATAAGTTGTTTATATCCAGACAAGGCAAGCACAATAATAGCCTTCTGGATGTGGCAATTTTGATTTCCCACGTCGTAAGTGAAACGCTCTCAACTCGGCTGTGACTTTATTCCCAGCTCCGACTTCCAACTTCCCAGATAAATGGAACACAACATTACAATACTATCATGGTTGAAGTTGCAAAACAACCGAACAATCGAAAAGTTTTCCTGAGGAGACAAAAATAAGAAAAGGGGAGCCTACCCGGATAAACATTGCACCGGCTTACACTCGCTGCTGTGAGCTCCAACGAGGAGAGATTTTCGACCCAATGCTGCCCTGTCTCTGACTTTTGATGCTCAAATCAGATTTATAATGTTAATGTTAGCTACTGAAAATTTGCATGGTAGCAATAAATACCCACCTTCGCAGTTCCACACTGACACGACCAGCCACGCCACAAACTCAAAAGTACTGTAAAAAGAAAAAACAATGCGATGGCAAATATAAAGTTTGAGTAAAATATGTAGGTTCCTACTGTAGAAAGATCCTTCATACTGAATCAGTGTGGTATTATCGTGTCAGTTTGTAGTTGACAGTAGTTTCTGACAATTTGCAACGGTTGGTCCTCATGGGAAATGTGGTCTTCTTTCAGGCATAACAAAACCGCTTTGGTCCACTGGCGCTGCTAACATCAACCAAAACTGAAAGTTCTTAAGTGGGGCTTTAAATTTTATTATAAATATGCCTGTTATTACATTACATATATACTTACATCCATCCATGTTCTACCGCTTGTCCCTTTCGGGGTCGCGGGGGGTGCTGGAGCCTATCTCAGCTGCATTGGGGCGGAAGGCGGAGTACACCCTGGACAAGTCGCCACCTCATCACAGGGCCAACACAGATAGACAGACAACATTCACACTCACATTCACACACCAGGGCCAATTTAGTGTTGCCAATCAACCTATCCCCAGGTGCAATGTTTTTGGAGGTGGGAGGAAGCCGCAGTACCCGGAGGGAACCCAAGCAGTCACGGGGAGAACATGCAAACTCCACACAGAAAGATATATACTTACAGCATGTACCGTAATTTCCGGACTATAAGCCGCTACTTTTTCCCCTCGTTCTGGTCCCTGCGGCTTATACAAGGGTGCGGCTTATTTACGGCCTGTTCTTCTCCGACACCGACGAAGAGGATTTCGGTGGTTTTAGTACGCAGGAGGAAGACGATGACACAATGATTAAAGACTGACTTTTCATATACCGGTAGGCTGGTTATTTTGATAACGTACAGGTGAGCACTTTGTATTACTTTGCACCGTTGTATTATTTGTACTCTGCACGAATGCTGTTCGCCATGTCAAAGATGTGAAAGTTTGATTGAATGATTGAAAGATTTATTGTTAATAAATGGGACGCTTTGCGTTCCCAAACAGTCATCTCTGTCCCGACAATCCCCTCCGTGGTAGCAGGAACCCCTATATACTACGGTAATTACACATCAAAACCCTGCGGCTTATAGTCGGGTGCGGCTTATATATGGAGCAATCTGTATGTTCCCCTAAATTTAGCTGGTGCGGCTTATAGTCAGGTGCGGCTTATAGTCCGGAAATTACGGTATATAAAACCTTAATGGAGGTGTTTGGATATTGTTTAAGAGCTTTGTAGGCAGAATAGAGCAACTCCATTGTAAGCGGACTTTTGATCGCATGTATTATTTATTTAGAATAGTTGTTCACAATAGTTGTAGTTCACAATCCTTACATAAGGATTGTGAACGATAGGCAACATTCCAAAAAAGTGCTGTTCCCCTTTAATGATACATAATTTGTGCATACCTGTTTGTTGATGGTTTAGGATGCAAGGAAGCAATGGCAAACTGTATTTGGTTGTTGTGTAGATGTTGCCTTAAAGTTCTGCTGCATCGATGCATACGCAAGTCTGTTTCTAGAACCTTTGCGTGGATAATGCAGTTGAGTAAGCCAACACATTCACACACAGGAGTCTGCCAGCTGAGTTGAATATCCAGGAGTTCACATTAGTGAATGACAGCTGAGCTCAGCTCCCATGTTGCTGTGATTTGAAGTTGTTTTGAGACCCCCAATGTTATAATACTCCCCGCTGGTGCCTGCAGTGGGGAGGGTCCATGTCGCACAAATCCCCACATCTACTTTACTCAAATGTAGACCCAATGCATATTTTAGGAGCCTTTACGTGTGAACTATAATACATTATTATGTTGCCAGTCATGCTAAAACAACAAAAGTTTAAAATGTTGTGGCTGAATTGTGACACTCGCACTTGGTGGTATCAGCTTCTTGAGCAGCTGAACTCTTGTGTCAGTAACCTAATCTGCGGAAGCTTTCTCCTTGATCTCATAGCCAAAGCCTACCGAAATCTCCAGACTATTAGCCCCTTATCCCTTCTTCCTTATCTTGGAAGCCTTTAACAGCATTAGCTGTTCTAAGAGCAACACAATGTACCCTATGTTACTCCCTTGCCTCTGTAGAACTGTATGTTGCTGCATTGCATCTACAGTGCACAATAATACTGGACCCACAATTGAGTTGTGAGCACTGTGGTCTGGGAATGACGGACACTCCCCTGCTGGCCCTCCCAAACTTGCCGTCATGTCAGCAGGTCTTAAAAGCTAGAGCTGGGAGAAGTGTTGGATTACACAGCTTGGACATGCTGCTGTGCGGAGGGTCTTTGACGAGAGATGCTTAATTAATCCTAGACTCCCGAGGGGGACTCCGAGAGTGTAGAAGGGAAGTTGATCCGAAAAAAATGTTTGCGGGATGGTGGGGGCGACTGAACAACCGACTATTCTGGCTAAGGGAGTCTGACGAGAAGTATTTTGTGAGAATATCACAGCATGCTGATATTAGCTCACAGGAATATAAACTGCTGCTATAACACGATGCTTTTGGACAAGAAGGCATTGAGGGCAGCAATGGTTTCCATTCACTTTCTTCAGTCATTAGGATCACGGATAAGCTGAAGCCTACCTCTGCCAGACGCCAGTCAGTCACAGAGCAAGATATAGACAAACAATAATTCACACACACATTCGCATCTAAGGACAAATTATCAATTGCAGTGTTTCCCACCACAAATAAAAAAAGGGGCACTACCTTAAGCATGGTAACTCTGCTACTTAAAACAGCCTTTGACATACACCTGGTCTGCCAGATAATAAAGATTTAGCAGCAAGGATCAGTTTTGCCAACTTAGCGACTTTGCTTTAGATACTTAAATACCAGTGGTGTAATTAGGGTTTTTCCGATATGATTTTATATTGGTACAATATCATCAGAAAAAAAGAGTCTTGGCTTATAACGGCCTACTTTTAAAATCTCTGATACAAGCGCTACAGTACAAGCAGTCAATTCCAGAGAACCTGCTCTCGAACTTCTATCCAGCAGAGCCAGGATTCAGCAAGCAGAACCCGCTGAATCACTGTACTATTATTCGTTATTTGAGTCATATTAACTCACTTCTTACACTTTACAATCTGTTGGGCATAACACTAAACAATGCTAGCAAAACTTTTCACGTTTACATACATCAAATAATCAAGTTTAAATCCAAAACAAAAACTTTGCAAACTTCTCTATTTTGCTTTTTGTCTCAGGCTTTGTAAGAACATCTGCAATCATCTCTTTTGTTGGACAATATATAATGTTTAACTTTTTTTACACAGAGTGCAAACCGAACAAAGTGATACTTGATATCGATAGGTTTGCATCTCTGACGAGTCGACACATTGGCTTCTTTGACAAAAATATTAGACTTAGATTAGACTTCCTTTTATTGTCATTCAAATTTGAACTTTACAGTACAGATAAGAATGAAATTGCGTTGCATTAATTTGTTGAGGTGCAGGATAAAAGAGCAATAATGTGCAGATATAAATAAATAGATTACTGTGTACCCCGCCTTCCGCCCGATTGTAGCTGAGATAGGCTCCAGCGCCCCCCGCGACCTCGAAGGGAATAAGCGGTAGAAAATGGATGGATGGACTGTACAGATAAATATATTGCACTTTTTCATATGCATCCACGTTTATGGATGTATGTTATATTGTCTTTATATTCCAGCGAGTTAATCTGTTTTTGGGGGGAAATTGAGGGAATTATTTTGATGCGTTCAAGAGTCTGATGGTCTGAGGGAAGAAGCTGTTACAGAACCTGGAGGTTCTGTTACGGAGGCTGTGGAACCTCTTTCTAGAGTACAGCAGTGAAAACAGTTCTTGGTGGGGGTGGGAGGAGTCTCTACAGATTTTCTGAGCCCTGGTCAGGCAGCAGCTTTTTGCAATTTCCTGGATAGGAGGAAGAGGAGTCCTGATGATCTTTTCCGCAGTCCTCACCACTCTCTGCAGAGACTTCCAGTCTGAGGCACTGCAGGCTCCAGTCCAGACAGAGATGCAGTTGGTCAGTAGGCTCTCTATAGTGCCTCTGTAGAATGTGGTGAGTATGGGGGGAGGGAGCTGTGCTCTTTTCATCCGACGCAAAAAGTGCATGCGCTGCTGAGCTCTTTTTACAAGACCTCCGGTGTGTAGGGACCAGGTCATATTGTCAGTTATCTGCACTCCCAGGAACTTGGTGCTGCTTACGATCTCCACTGCTGTGCCGTTGGCGAAGAGTGGAGTGTGGCTGGAATAGTGCCCCCTGAAGTTGACGATGGTCTCCTTGGTCTTGGACGTTCAGGACCAGGTTGTTGGTTCTGCACCAGTCAACCAGATGTTTCACCTCCTTACTGTAGTCCATGTCGTTGTTGTCACGGATGAGGCCCACTACTGTTGTGTTGTCCGCATTCTTCAAAATGTGGTTAGTAGTGGACCTGGCGCAGCAGTCATGGGTCATCACTGTGAACAGCAGCGGACTCAGAACGCAGCCGGTGCTCTGGGAGATGGCACTGGAGGTGTTGTCGCCCACTCTCACAGACTGGGGTCTGTCTGTGAGGAAGTCAAGCAGCCAGTTGCATAGGGGGTACTGAATCCAAGGGGGGCAAGTTTGCTCACCAAGTGCAGCGGGATGATGGTGTTGAACGCCAAACTGAAGTCCAGAAACAACATCCGCACGTGTGTGTTCTTTCCTTCCAGATGTTCTAAGCTCAGGTGGAGTGCAGAGGAGATGGCGTCCTCTGTGGAGCAGTTAGGGCAATAAGCAACCTAGTATGGGTCGAATGTGAGGGGAAGTCTGGAGACAATGTGTTCCTTTACCAGCCTCTCGAAGCAGCTCATTATGATGGGGGTGAGTGCCACGGGGCGATAATCACTGAGGTAGGAGATTGTGGGGTTTTTAGGCACTGGAATGACTGTGGCCGTCCTAAAACATGATGGTACCACAGCCTGGGTCAGCGGGGTGTTGAAGATATCTGTGAGAACCCCAGACAGCTGGTCTGCACATCCCTTAAGCACCCTGCCCGGAATGTCATCAGGGCTCGCTGCTTGCTGGGGGATCACTCTCCTCAGGGTTCTCCAGACATCCGCTGTGTCTAGGTTGAGCGGCTGCTCATCAGGGTGAGGGATGGATTTCCCCGCCGGAGTGGTGTTAAGTGCCTCAAACCTTGCAAAGTGGTTGTTGAGGTCGTTCAGAAAGCTGATGCTGTTGTCACAGGGACGGGGGTAGCTTTATAGTACATGATGACATGTATGCCCTGCCACATTCGTCTGGTGTTCGTGGGGTTCTCGAAGAAGTCCTGCACTTTCTGACTCTGAGCACGCTTTGCAACCCTAATGGCACGGTTCAGGTTAGCTCTGGCTGTTTTAAGTGCTACAATGTCGCCAAATTTAAAAGCTTTGGGTATTGCACCTTGGTTGTCTTCTTACAGGTGCATATTTACATCCACTGTCCATTCCCTTTAAAAGATGTACAATATGCAAACTTGCTTGTGCTGCAGCAGCCAATGCAATAAATTCTGCTTCACATTCTTCACAAATTCTGTTTCACGGGATGCTGAGGCTTGGTTGGTTGAGCGGCCGTGCCAACAACCTGAGGGTTCCTGGTTTGATCTACCATTATATTCACGTCCGTTGTGTGCTTGAGTAAGACACTTCACCCTTACTTCTAATGGGTCGTAGTTGGGACCTTGCATGGCAGCTCCCGCCATCAGTGTGTGAATGGGTGAATGTGGAAATAGTGTCAAAGTGCGTTGAGTACCTTGAACGTAGAAAAGCACTATACAAGTACAACCCATTCACCATTTACATGTTGATAAAGCTACTGTTGATTGCTTCTTGGATTTCCATGAAATAAAAGGTCCATATTTAGTCGAGCTAAATATGTACTTTGTTTGTCATTTTGATCTGCTGCCCAATCGGCATCACAATACATTACAAGACTACCTGCTTTTTTTCTTGTAACACAATGTTTGATCCTTTGTTCCCTTCAATTATCTTAATGCATGTGTTGTCATAATCCAGTGTTGTTCTGTCTGTTCTGTTAGACATTGTGATAGTTTCCTGACAATCCAACTTAGGGCAGGTCTTGTACATGTCATGACATACATCAGACTTCCGACAACTTCACGATAGTTTCTTGAATTAACAGGTGCGCTGTCACTGTCAATATCCAGCTGATCTTACTTTGCATTCAATCATTCCAAATTTTTGCAGCATTCCTATAATACCCCAAAAGTGGTTGAGTTTCATACTAGATTTTGACTTCCACAAATGTTTTCACTTCAATAATGTGTCCTAATTTGTAGCAGCAATGATCAGATAGATCATTAACCCAAGTTATCAGAATAACCCTTTCACCATCATTTTGTTTGTTGTATACACAATGATCTACTAGGTTTCGTACATTACCATTTTCAACAACTTGTTCATGTAACATTCTATTCCAGTTTCTCCCTGACTGTTTTAACCCATATAGTTACTTGTTTAGTTTCAATGCTAGTTTCTCATTTGTGTCACATGACTTGATCTCAAATCTTTCAGTTTGATTAATACACACCAAACAATCGATAGGTGCGTGAAGATGTCTTGACCTCCGCCTGATGTAATGTCATGTCATACTGGGCTGCCAGTATAATCGATGTCATATTTACAGTTGGGGAAAATGTCTTATTGTAATCTATTCCCGCCACCTGATTGTAGCCTTTCGCAAACAAATATAGACTTGTATATTTCAATCTCACATGGATTTTATTTAATGGTGTAAACCCATCTGTCCCCCACTGCATGTTTACCTTTCTGCATTGTGGTTAACGTGAATGTGTTATTCCCCTGAAAAGAATCCATTTCATATTCATAGCCTTATTCCAAAATTTGGATTGTGGCGACTGCATGGCTCCACTATACATTTGTGGTATGTTACAGACCATCCTGTAACAGTAGTCAACATTTTTTTGAGGCAAGGTCATCACCTTTCTTCTACATCACATTCATAGTCTTCTTAATATTGAGATTTCTTCCCTTCCCTAGTAGGATAATGTGAACTGTGACTAATTCCTTGTTGCTACGTCCAGAATTGTTTTTCACTTTGCAAAGGCTCAGCATTAAGTTCCTGTGTCCCCTCTGATTTATTATCTGTCTCTTTGACTTTTGGTATGGGTGTCCTGAACCTTTCCTCACATGGATCATCTATCATCTGTGGGTCTGAGTTTGTTGTTCAACTGTACTTTTAACAGTAAATTTCACCAGTCTGTGTTTAAGAAATGTTCCTTTGTCTGGATTGTAGACCAAATATGAGGGGCTATTTTCATCATAACCAACAAAAATCCCTTCCTCACATCTTGGATCTAACTTTTTCTTATGCCGCCTGTATGCATAGAAAACTGATCTAAATGTTTTCATTCTTGTAAGATCAGGTCTCTGTCCTGTCAATAAGACGTATTCAGTCTGTCCGTCACGTCTATTGTAACACAGGTTACGGATAGCTGCAGCTGTCAATGTAGCATACGTCCAAGGTTGTTTTGGTAAGTTATACTCCAGTAAACATACTCCTTGCCATCTAAAATAGTGTCAATTGCTTGTTTCACATTGTCTCTTTTCCTTTGTCCACAATTGACATTGGTATGAGTCTAATTTTTGCAAAACTGCACCATTGTCTCTGGGTTGTATTTTCTGTTTTCACTTGTACACTCACACGCCTTGTGACCGTTCTGTCCACAGTTGTAGCATGTAATCTCTGAGATATTTTTATTTTCTCTCCTCTTAACTCCGCCACATGCCAGTATTATGTTATCATTTGAGCTGTTCCCGTATTTCTCTGTACTTCTGTAGCTCCTTAGCTTTGTTTTGAACTTGTCGAATGTCATCGTCTCATCGCTTTGTGTCATGTACACAGTAAACGGCTTAATGTGTGAGGCATGCTTTTTAGGATCATTGCAATCAATAGTCGTTCGCTCAAAAGTTTTGTTTGTATTTCTCAGTGCGGTAATTGCAGCTTTTCATCGGAAAATATAGTCTATAACGCTCTCGCTATAGACTATATTTTCTTTATCCCTTTATCTGTATAATTTTGTCGCAGTATCTTTAATGCTTTCCTCCCACCTTCCGCTGCTTCCCTTATAATGAGCGACAGGCTTTTGTCATCAAAAACTTGGATTAACTCGGCATTGGCTTTCTCGATTTTCTCTGCGTCGTCTTCAATTCCTTCTTGCGCCTCACTTGAGCTAGCGCTAGTGTGAATAAGAATCACAGTTTCCCGATCATTTTAATCTAAAATGGTAATACTAACCGAGATTTACCGCGGTTGTCATTGACATTGTTTATTGTTACATTCCTATACCTAACCTGACATTTTCCAACATTCCACGCTACTGTACAAAGTAAGTCATACAAGTATGTATAACTCTTGCTGGTATCATATCGGATTGACATCGGAAGTAAACAGAGTTGCATCGGGGACACCCTATAGGTGTAATGGTGAATGTGTCTGTTTTCAAATTTTTTGCTGAGGAGCTGTGGGTTTGATACAGAGGTGTGTCATATTACCACACATTAAAAAAGAGAGACAGGAAGTGTTTCTTGAGTCAAGCTATTATGCTAGGTTCACACCAACGGCGCTTTGACGGCGCTTTAAAGCGGCATGCAAAGCGGCGTTAAAGCGTAACAAAGCCTGATTAAAGCGTGAGGGTCGTAATGGATCGTGGGAAAGCTTGTAGTGAAGCGGGACATGCGGCAAGTTCGCCAAAAATTTTTAAACGGTTTAAAAAAATTCGGCGCTCTGTCAAGAATGGAATAAAGCGTAGAGAGCGTATCAAAGCGTGACAAAGCTCAGCAAAGCTTGACTCAAAGCGTAGGAAAGCTTAACAGATCTTGGTTCAAAGCGCGGACCCCAGTCTACAACTACAAATAGGAAGTGACTGTGATATTGACTAGTGACATTGAAACTTTATGCAAAACCAACACAGGATTACAAATCCATTCTCTTTTGCATCATTGCCTTTTTTATACGATGATCATTGTTTCTGTACTTCTGTTAGAGTTTGCTGTTTGATGTTACAGTTTGACATTACTGTCTATAATTTTTCTGTATGAAAATGTAAACAAAAATGGTTCTTAACTTTGTACTTTGTGGACAATGTTGATCCACTCTCTTGTATCATCTCATACAACATAATGTACCCTTTGTCATATGAACCCCACATTATGTAACCTGATTGGTGAACAGTGATACTATTTGTGCTTTTTTGTTTGGTCAAGTTTGTTGCTTGCTGTACATGTTGATAACATCTTCCTTAATAATAAAGAGAATATGTTACGTTTAAAAGAAATGCCTTTTATTATTGTCAACTAGCATAAGAAATGAAAGATAGATATTTATTAAGATGACAAAGAAATAAAAGAAATTATGATATAAAACATAATAAATAATAAATAATAAACATAATATAACGGAAAAAAAAGAGAAATTGAAAAAATAAATGAATATAAAAAATGTGTGGAAAACAGTATACTGAGTTTTTCACATTTTTTTTTTACTTGTTTGTTTATCATATTTCTCTTTTTTATTACATTATGTGTTTTATCCTGTATATAATAAAACAAAAAGAGAAATCAAATAAATAGATACATCTAAAAAAATGTGGGGAAAACTTAGTATACTGAGTTTTTCACTTTTTTTTTTACTTATTTGTTTATCATATTTCTCTTTTTTATTACATTATGTGTTTTATCCTGTATATAATAAAACAAAAAGAGAAATCAAATAAATAGATGAATCTAAAAAAATGTGGGGAAAACTTAGTATACTGAGTTTTTCACATTGTTTTCTTATTTTCTTTTTTTTCCTCATTTTTTTTCTTATTTTTTTGTCATATTTCTCTTTTTTATTATATTATGTGTGCGCACGCAATTTATTCATCAAATTCACAAAACAATAATCACAGCATCTTCCAAATTGCACATAATTACATAACAATATCACATTTCAAAGTCATTATTACAAATTAATGTTCATAATGTTCATGACACATTAATTCCAATGCGTAACAGAGCGTAACAGAGCTAACGATGCACAACAGAGCTTGATAATCGTGTCAGAGCCTGATTTAAAGCGTCAGGATCGCATCAAAGCGTACTAAAGTTCAATAAAGCGTAATAAAACGTATCAAAGCGTGATTTAAAGCGTATCAAAGCGGCATCAAAACGTGAGGAACGGTAATTCGTCCCCCCAAAGCGGCAACTAATTCGTATCAGAGCGTATCAGAGCGTATCAAAGCATAACATTACTTCGGAGATCGGGATATTCGTGGAAAAATTGACAAAAATGACGGCGCTGTGCTCGCCGCTTTAAAGCGCGGCAAGCGCCGTTGGTGTGAACCAGGCATTACTGGCTAATCAAATACCAGCGCTAACTAAAAGCACAGTATTTGCCAGTAGACCAGGGTTAGATAAATAAACATCAATACAACCTTGTATGTATCATGTAGTATGCATGCATGTTCGAAATAAACTCAAACTCCACTCAAATCAACCTTTGGGACACCAGCCAGCATTTTCCACACATCCATGTATTAGTGTTTACTATGTTTGTGTGCAACATGTCTCACCCTCGTTTACAAATCACATGATGATTTTTCTGATTGACTTGTTACAAAACAACATGAATAACGCCACAGCGGCCATTATCATAAAGTTCACAAACAGGAAATAGAAAATAGTGTTATTGAGGCATGCAGGGAAGTAGATGAAGGAAAAAAGTGACAAAATGAATAAGTGTCGGGCAAAATGCAATGCAGAAATAGCTAAAAAAACATGCAAATTAAACATACTTGGACCTAACGTTCCGTCTAAGGGGCGCGCCTGCACAATTGGGCATTGCTCACACACCCTCTGCGCATGGCAAATCTATCCTATCTGAACTTTAAATAAAATAAACAGATAACAATTTGTTCTGTATGTTTTTGTTTTTTCGCCCCATCCTTGTTTGTGAATGACTGAGCATTTCATGGAATCTACTTTTATACCCAATCATGGCACCCACCTGTTCCCAATTTGCCTGTTCACTTGTGGGATGTTCCAAATAAGTGTTTGATGAGCATTCCTCAACTTTATCAGTATTTATTGCCACCTTTCCCAACTTCTTTGTCACATGTTGCTGGCATCAAATTCTAAAGTTAATGATTATTTGCAAAAAAAAAAAGTTTATCAGTTTGAACATCAAATATGTTGTCTTTGTAGCATATTCAACTGAATATGGGTTGAAAATGATTTGCAAATCATTGTATTCCGTTTATATTTACATCTAACACAATTTCCCAACTCATGTGGTTTGTAGATAAAAACAGAATACAATGATTTGCAAATCCTTTTCAACCTATATTCAATTGAATACACTGTGAAGATAAGATACTTAACGTTCGAACTGGAAAACTTTTTTTTTGCAAATATTAGCTCATTGGGAATTTGATGCCTGCAACATGTTTCAAAAAAGCTGGCACAAGTGGCAAAAAAGACTGAGAATGTTGAGGAATGCTCATCAAACACTTATTTGGAACATCCCACAGGTGAACAGGCTAATTGGGAACAGGTGGGTGCCATGATTGAGTATAAAAACAGCTTCCATGAAATGCTCAGTCATTCACAAACAAGGATAGGGTCACCACTTTGTCAACAAATGGGTGAGCACATTTCTCAACCAGCTGATGCAAGGAATTTAGGGATATCACCATCTATCCGTACCAGTGGCGTGCGGTGACGTTCATGTCAGGTGAGGCACTGACTTTATCACAGTCAGATTTACAAACTTATGAACCCTAAAGAGTATCTTATTCACCATTTGATTGGCAGCAGTTAACGGGTTATGTTTAAAAGCTCATACCAGCATTCTTCCCTGCTTGGCACTCAGCATCAAGAGTTGGAATTGGGGGTTAAATCACCAAAAATTATTCCCAGGCACGGCGCCGCTGCTGCCCACTGCTCCCCTCACCTCCCAGGGGGTGAACAAGGGGATGGGTCAAATGCAGAGTACAAATTTCACCACACCTAGTGTGTGTGTGACAATCATTGGTACTTTAACCTAACTTTAACTTTACACTTACAAACTGTAGCACACAATAAAGCACATTTAATAAAAAAAAACGTTATTATGGTCTTACCTTTACTTATAAATGCGGGAGCGTTGTGAATGAATGAAATATGAAATCTGCGCTGCATTCTGCAGGTGTACCTAATGTTGTGTCCCTGTTCACGGCTCCTCCGGCGCGCCGCGCGAGCATTGTTGTTTTTGCCCTTTTTGGCTTCTTGTTAAGTGACTTTTTTTGGGTGGATTCGGTCTTGCACGTGGAGGGTTTGGGTGTGGGCTTTGGTTGGTGTGGCGCTCCCGTCGGGCGATGCATTCTGCGGCGGGAGTGTTAACCGGCACCAGGAGGCGGGGTTATGAGACGAGCCTCACACAGTGTGTCTTGGCAGCAGTTTTATGATCGCTCAGCACTAAAAATACGTTACACACATACAGTTGTTGACAAAATACACTGTACATTATATACCTCAGCTAACTAAACTATGGAAATGTATAATATAATTCATATAGCAATACGGTCTCACTGCACAGCAGGCCAGCAGTTAGCCGAGTCATTGTGCACAATCCATGGTGAGGCACAAATCAGTGACGTGCCTGGCTGCTGACACCGCACCGTCTCTTCTCAGTATTTGAACGGCAAATGTGAAAATAAAAATAAAAATAATCTAAAACTGGTGAAGTTAAATGGAAAATAACTTTAGTATAATCACTGGATACATATAACAATTTAATGTTTTTTTTTTCTTTTTACTTTTTTTTTCTTTCCATGATGGCAGGTGAGGCCGTGCCTCCCCTGCCTCTAGTGACTGCACGCCACTGATCCGTACTATCATCAAAAGGTTCAGAGAATCTGGAGAAATCACTGCACGTAAGCAGCAAGGCTGAAAACCAACATTGAATGCCTGTGACCTTCGATCCCTCAGGCGGGTACTGCATCAAAAACCGACATCAGTGTGTAAAGGATATCACCACATTGGCGCAGGAACACTTCAGAAAACCACTGTCAGTAACTACAGTTTGTCGCTACTAGGGATGATGTTTGATAAGAAATTATCGAGTTCGAGCCCATTATCGAATCCTCTTATCGAACCGATACCTTATCGATTCTCTTATCGAATCCAGATATGGAAAAAAACACACAATATTGGTTTAACAAATCACTTCACATTCTCTACTGCTCGTTACTATAGTATTACCATATTTGAGTTATTGTGCAGAAATGTGGGGAAATAACTACAAATGTGCACTACATTCGTTAACCGTGTTACAAAAAAAGATAAATTAGACTGATACATAATGTTGGATATAGAGAACATACAAACACTTTATTTATTGAGTCAAAAATATTAAAGTTCGATGATTTGGTAAAATTGCAAACAGCTAAAATGATGTGGAATTAAATGATGGAATGGATTAAGTAAAGAAGTTAAACATTGTACTGATATGATCCAGTTTAAGAGGTTGTTCAAATGAATAGTGCTTACAAAGTACAAAGAAGAAGAATTATGAGAAATACGTTCAACCTTATTGAAAATAAGATATTCTTTGCACCTGTTGCTCATCAGAGACTCTATTTAAGCCTGCCTTTTCCGGTCACTCGTTGTGGCTTCATTGTTTGCATTTGCAACAGTTACGTTGGCATTCTGGTTTTCGAGCTCATGATTCCTGTGCTCAGTTACCTTAGCTTCAAGTATTCCTGTGCTAAGTAAGTTTTTGCTTTAAGTTCTCGTGCGAACGGCACGCTTTCCTTTTGTTTCGTTCCTGTCTGTTCTAATGTGTATGATTTATGAGAAATAAATCATCTCTTACCTGCACGCTTTCGTCCGGAGCCGTCAGTTTTGCGTTCCGGGAGAACGAACTGCTGCACCCTACCGTGACAAATGACTGAGCTACGTGACGTCATTTCTTGTGATGTCCCACGGGGCACTTCTTGTCGGGACGGGATTCGTTCCCAGGGATACGAATAAAGAACCAACCCTTTTTCTTTACTATAGTGGTCTCGATAACGGGTACCGGTTCTCAAAAAGGGATTCGAGTCCGAGGACTCGGTTCTTTTCTCATCGAACAACCGGGAAAACCTGGTTCAAGCATCATCCCTAGTCGCTACATCTGTAAGTGCAAGTTAAAACTTTACTATGCAAAGCGAAGGCCATTTATCAACAACACCCAGAAACGCCGCTGGCTTCGCTGGGCCCGAACTCATCCAAGATGGACTGATGCAAAGTGACAAAGTGTTCTGTGGTCTGACGAGTCCACATTTCAAATTGTTTTTGGAAACTGCGGATGTCATGTCCTATGAAACAAAGAGGAAAAGAACCATCTGGATTGTTATAGGCACAAAGTTCAAAAGCCAGCATCTGTGATGGTATGGGGGTGTATTAGTGCCCAAGGCATGTAAGTACACATCAGTGAAGGCACCATTAATGCTGAAAGGTACATATCTTTTCTCACTGGCACTCATCGAGGGCGGACGCTCCCCTTTCCTCTCCTGCTTGCTTCTTTGTCTTGTCTTAACTTTTTTTGTTGCCTCTTTTTGCACTGCTCTCCAAATCTAAACATTGGAACTATTTAACTGGCCTCAACGAAATTGACAAGATCTTGGGTTTGGGGGAACCTGCTTGTCGTGACGGAGCGGTTGTTGCTGGACACGCGACAGACTCTTGGGAGAAGAAGGAGTGCCGCGTGCCTGGCGACCCTTTTCAGTCGAGGACGTGAAGATATCTACCTATTCGGAATTATGACAACAGGACATCTGCGGATTGGAGTAAGCGTTGTCTGGTTTGTCGATAAATTGGAAGTTGCTGGCAGTCTTCAAAGTACCCTAAAGCTGCTACAACTGATTGGAGGATGCGGGAAGAACTGTGGACACTCTTGTGATTTGGATCACATCGGACTGTCTGCCCCGCAGGATTTTGAGGACCAGTCATAGACAATTTAGAGTGAAAAGCAAATTTTATTTTCACTCGCATACAAAATATTCTAACTTGGATTGTTTCCCTGGCTTCGAGACTCTCCCGAAGGACAGTGCGGCGAAGACACGACAAACTCCCTTCTTGTCGCTCATGGACACACACCTGTTGTTGTTGACTTTGGACCTATCGACTGCACGACATCAAGGCCGCGGAACAGAGACACACTGCAGGCTTACACACACACACATGCATCCACAAAAAAATGTACGCCACACACACATACCCTACCCCCAATCCAACGCCCTTGACGCCATTCCCATCCGGGTGATGGAAGGATGGGAACCCCTTGAGAGCTGCTTCGTTGTACTTGTGCAATGACAATAAAGACCTATCCTATACAGGTTTTGAAGCAACATATGTTGCCATCCAAGCAATGTTATCATGGACGCCCGTGCTTATTTCAGCAAGACAATGCCAAGCCACGTGTTACAACAGCGTGGCTTCATAGTAAGAGTGCGGGTACTAGACTGGCCTGCCTGTAGTCCTGACCTGTCTCCCATTGAAAATGTGTGGTGCAATATGAAGTCTAAAATACTACAACGGAGACCCCGGACTGTTGAACAACTTAAGCTGTACATCAAGCAAGAATGGGAAAGAATTCCACCTGAAAAAATAAAAAAATCGGTCTCCTCAGTTCCCAAACGTTTACTAAGTGTTGTTAAAAGGAAAGGCCATGTAAAACACTGGTAAAAATGCCCAGTGCCAACTTTTTTGCAATGTGTTGCTGCCATTAAATTCTAAGTTAATGATTACTTGCAAGTTTCTCAGTTCGAACATTAAATATCTTGTCTTTGCAGTTTATTCAATTGAAAATAAGTTGAAAACGATTTGCAAATCATTGTATTCTGTTTTTATTTACAAATTTCACAATGTGCCAACTTCACTGGTTTTGGGTTTTGTATATATATATGGTAACACTTTAGTATGGGGAACACATATTCACCATTAATTAGTTGCTTATTAACATGCAAATTAGTAACATATTGGCTCTTAATTAGTCATAATTAAGTACTTATTAATGCCTTATTCTGCATGGCCTTATTATATAACCAGTAAGCCATTAACTAAGAGTCTTCCCTCAATAACCTCCGAATTATTAATTATTAGTAACCCTATCCCTAACCCTAACCCTTATATGTTCCCCTAATGTCCAAATAACTCTAAATTAAGTCTTTCTTACTTTAATAAGCAACTAATTAATGGTGAATATGTTCACCATACTTAAGTGTTACTGTATGTACTGTATGTATATATGTATATATATATATATATATATATATATATATATATATATATATATATATATATATATATATATATATATATATATATATATATACACACACAGTATATATATATATTAGGGCTGCAACAACTAATCGATTAAATCGATTATAAAAATAGTTGGTCTTTCTGTGTGGAGTTTGCATGTCCTGCCCGTGACTGCGTGGGTTCCCTCCGGGTCCTCCGGCTTCCTCCCACCTCCAAAGACATGCACCTGGGGATAGGTTGATTGGCAACACTAAATTGGCCCTAGTGTGTGAATGTGAGTGTGAATGTTGTCTGTCTATCTGTGTTGGCCCTGCGATGAGGTGGCGACTTGTCCAGGGTGTACCCTGCCTTCCGCCCGATTGTAGCTGAGATAGGCTCCAGCGCCCCCGCGACCCCGAAGGGAATAAGCGGTAGAAAATGGATGGATGGATGGATGGAAGGGTTGGCGATTAATTTAGTCATCGATTCGTTGGATCTATGCTATGCGCATGCGCAGAGGCAATTTTTTTTATTTTGTTTTTATTTTTTTTATACATTTTTATTTATAAACTGCAACATGTACAAACAGCTGAGAAACAATAATCAAAATAAGCATGGTGCCAGTATGCTGTTTTTTTTCTCAATAAAATACTGGAAAGGATAGAAATGTAGTTTGTCTCTTTTATCCGATTATCAATCGATTAATCGAAGTAATAATCGACAGATTAATCGATTATCATATTAATCGTTAGTTGCAGCCCTATAAAAAATTAATAAATATATATATATACAGTATATATATATAAGTATATATATATATATATATATATATATATATATATATATATATATATATATATATATATATATATATACATATATATACATATATACATATATATATATATATATATATATATATATATATATATATATATATATATATATATATATATATATATATATATATATACACATATATATACATATATATATTAGGTTGTTCGGTATACCGGTACTATTAAAGTACCGCAATAGTAATTGATTGAAATCGGTACTATACTGCCTTGGAAAAGTACCAGTACTGTTCTTTCATCTAAATGCCGCTGTGTGGCGATGACTACAGAGCCGAGGCCCATGATGTTGACTGTGTCAAAACGCACACACAAGGGGAATACAAGCAATAACATCTTGGAGAAAAGGAATGGCAAAAAAACCGACAATTCTACTGGTTTATAAAGAGTGTGCGTGGAGGTAAGCCCAATGTGTTTAATGCCCTTTAATTTATATTTTAACCTTCTAAAATTGTTCTTTGAGTGCAATAGGGACATTTTTTATTGTATTGTAAGATTTTCTGTTAAAATAAAGCCAATATTGACATTTTTTGTAGTTCCCTTTATTTTGAAAAGTATCGAAAAGTATTGATATACATTTTTGTACCGGTACCAAATTATTGGTATCGGGACAACCCTAATATATATATATATATATATATATATATATATACTGTATATATATATATGTACACACTCACACACACACACACACACACACACAAACGCACACACGCACGCACGCACACACACACGCACACACACACACATATTTATATATACCATTTTTTTTAATTTTTTTTAAACAAAACTTTGAAAATATTTCAGTGTGTGTACAAGCAACAGTAAAAGCCTAGTCAGTATTCAATGTTGGGATCACTTTGTAACCTGACACCTGAGCCCTACCGCTTTCATACCCGCCAGGCTTACTTAAGCGTTGAAATAACAACGGCATCTAACAGGGACCGACAGCAGATAGTTGGCAAACATCAACATGGTGGTGTAAACCTACACCCATGGCAGCTGTGTCGCACTGGAGGTTAAACAGTGTAAAAGTCACATGTACCACCATATTTATGTTTCTCAGAGATAGGCTCCAGCACCCCCCGCGACCCCGAAAGGGACAAGTGGTAAAAAATGGATGGAAGGACACACAATTACTGAAAATTGAGAAGTGTGTGTGTGAGCACAGAGTGATGGGACTTCTTCTCACTTACAAGTTTATAAGACTCTATACAACTTTTACACATGAATGTCACAGAGCACTACATGCTAAGGTCACAGTGGGAGTAATTCATTCAAATCACCTTTTTAGTGCCACAGTGCTAACATGTAGAGGACAGTGGTGGCTTTTAGGGCGAGAATGTCCAACTGGAGCAGCAGCGTCAAGTAAGTGTGACTAACCCGGAATAGTATAAACAAACACGTATTTCAAACACTGAAACTACCAACTGTATGCCAGAACTACAGAAGGATTGCCCAACACTTCCAGGTGTTTCCTGTCAGCCACCGCGGCAGCTTGGCGTAACCTCAAATACATGCATGCCTACGTCACAATTACTTCCACATGCTCATAAAATTACAACACCTGCTCATAAACACCACTGACTTTCAATTAATTCGACAAAGATAGAAAACTATATCAGACAGCAGGTCCAGAACCCCTCCAGCTAAGGTCATGTGCCGTGTTCTCACCACTGATGTCCTCTTCGCCATGCAGTCAGCAGGATTAATCAAAACCACCCATTAGTGCAGACCTGGGCATTCTGCGGCCCGCGGGCCGCATCCGGCCCTTTGTACGTCCCTGTCCGGCCCGCGTGAGGCCAATTATAAATTACAAAATACATTTTAAAAAGTATCTATTTCGAGTGTGCAATACAACGGTGCTGCTTTTGTTTTGAAAAGCGTTATTTGTATTACTTCCATGTGGACGTATGCTCGTGCGCGCAGCGGCAATCACAAATACAAAATAAAAAATAAAAAAACATCTTTGTCGTGCGTGCAATACAACTGTGCTGCTTTTATTTTGAAAAGTGTTGTATGTGCGTATGTCCTGTGAGGGAAGGCGCACAGCGACAAGTGATGCCGGTTATCCCCAAGACGCTAAAAAGAGAAAAGTTGATGACGAATGGCGTGTTTTAAAAAAGACATGGACTGCCAAGTAAAGGTAAACCCGTGTGCTTATTTGTGGTACACACGTTGCTGTGTTTAAAGAATATAGTGTAACGACCTGCTGAAGTAGATGTTGTCTTCTTGAGTTGCGTAAATGAGAAGTGAGGAGTCGTGCGTGTGGAAGGAACGAGATATGTTGAGCTGTGTTAGTATAGGTTGCTCAATAAAAGTTTAAAAAGAGCGTCAGACTTGGTGTGCACTTCTTCTGGACGCTACAATTGGTGGCAGAAGTAAAACTTTGCGCATACTGCACTGTTTGTGTGCTACGTCATCGGGAGGTACGTGCCACGTGAGGAGCTCGCCGCAAAGAGAGAGAGAGACAGAGAGAGAGAAAGAGAGACAGAGAGAGAGAGATAGATAGAGAGAGTGTTTACAAGTGCAGCCACGCTGCTTGCCACGGGGGGAATTCCGCCCTCAATGAAGACTCCCAGGTTTGATGGCAAGGCAAACTGGGAGGCATTTCATCCCACTTGTGACATCAATTGTAGCGTCCAGAAGAAGTGCACACCAAGTCTGACGCTCTTTTTAAACTTTTATTGAGCATGCTATACTAACACAGCTCAACTTATCTTGTTCTTTCCAAAAGGAAAACCAATCCTCACTCCTCATTTCCGCAACAGCAACGGTTCTTCCTTCTTCGCCAATCACCTTACAGGACAGCAGCCGAGATGAGCGGTCGCACCCTCTTTCGCTCCCGATCGGGAATTCAAACAACTGCTCGGATTATCCCACACTTTCTCCTTTTTCTACTGTAGATCACAAATTTATATTTTAAACCTCCTCGGATACTCCACCCTCTTGAAAATGAGAGTCAAGAACGTGAAATGGACATTCATAGTGACTTTTATCTCCACGACAATACATCGACGAAGCACCTTGGCTTTGGAGCTAACGTGTTAGCATCGTGCTTGACTACCCATCGAGGCAAAGTGAACATGCCCCTGACTGGAAGGATAGACAGAAAGTCAATAATACTACTATTACTTCTACTATCAGGAGACACTGAACTCAACCCTGGACCTGTAACAACACGGTTAATGGTGTCCCGACTGGCGAAGACTAGCAATGCTACTGCTAGCGTCGCCATCGAGGCTAGCTCGGCTACCGGCTCATCTCAGCTCAGGCTCACCTGTGCTCCAGCGATCGGCGGCTCGGCGGAGGACTTCGCCCCGTTCATCGACACGGTCGGAGGCTCGGCGGCGGAGGTGGAGGACGACCCAGTCATCGGAGAAGGCAACGACGCAGCGGCGGCGGTGGACGGCGAACCAGTCATCGATGATGGCAGGGAACTGCACGAGATGGCGGGGGTCCACGCGGCCTCTCCCCGGTCCACGACGGTTGAGGACGCGGCATACACTGGATTTAGAGGCGCCTTTACAAAAACATTTTCGTTATTCTCTTTGTCCTCAAAAAAGCCCGCCAAAAGGAAATCCACCCCCAGCAACCCTACCTGGCCTCCCCCTCTCCAACTCCGCCCCCCCCCCCCCCCCCCCCTTCACCTGGAGGAAGATGCCTCTCTCTCTCTCTTCTCTCTCTCCCTTCTGTTCTTCAACTTCAACAGCAATAACAACCAAGAACTTTTCTGGTCAGTACCACAACACAGCGGACTCTGATGCTCTTTTTGGTTCCAGTGGACTACACATCATCCACCTTAATGTGAACAGCCTCTCTGGAGCCAAACACGACCAAATCAGAGAAATGTTCCTCAACACAAAGGTAAAAATGTTGTGTTTCTCTGAAACCAAATTTGATCAAAGTATTTCTGACTCAGATATAGAAATAGAAAACTTTTCGGTTATCAGAAAGGATAGGAATAAACACGGTGGGGGCGTTTGTATGTATATTCACCAAGATATTAAATACATAACTCGCACTGATCTTAACCACAATGACCTGGAATCTGTGTGGGCGGAAATCAAATTTAAAAACGCTAAGCCGGTACTAATAGGGACTGTTTATAGACCCCCTAATCAGAGTGATTTCTATGGGGCTTTGGAAGAATGCTTGGCAGGGACAGGCAACGTGGAGAAAATTGTAACTGGGGATCTGAACACAGATATTCAACGCAAAGATGCGCCTGTCTTCAGATCCTTCAGCAAGTTTTGTAATCTGCACGGTCTTTCCCAGCTAATAGCGCTACCTACAAGGGTGTGTGATTCCACCCAATCAACCATAGATCTCATTCTCACTTCAGACCGGCCTAAAATAAAAAATAGTGGGGTCATGATCTGTGGTCTTAGCGACCACTATCTAACCTTCTGCACCCGCAAAATAGCTAAACCCAAAACCAATGGCCACATAACAGCCCAATCCAGATCCCTCAAAAAATACTCCAATGACAATTTCAATTTAAAATTAGATGAGTGGGACTGGTCCCCTGTGCTCGCGAGCAACCTGGTCGATGTTGCTTGGGATCGCTTCAAAACGGCGTTCCTAAAGATACTAAATGACATGGCTCCCGTGAAAACAGTCAGGATCAAAGCCCGCTCGGAACCATGGATGGATCCGGACCTATTAGCTGCCATTGAAGACAGAGACAGAAAATCCTCTGAATACCAAAAATGTAAAACAGAAGTAGATAAACAACCCAATAACATCAACCTCAAATTACTCCTTTCAACTCTCAAAAAGCAATGCAATAAATTAAGAAATAAGTCAACCAACCTGACTAAATCCTTAAAAAAAAATTACATTAACGACAAAATAGAGGAAAACACAAATAAGCCACGTGAGCTCTGGAAAATTCTCAACAACCAGCTTCCTGGTTGCAGCCAGAAACTTAAAACAAGACTCACCAACATCAGCATCAAGGAGGGTGACTCCCTCATTACAGACAAAATGGAGGTAGCTAGCAGACTTAACATCTTTTTCACCAGCATAGCCGCAACTCTTGTCAACAAGCTGTCCCACCACTCTGGTCGCTTTGGTGTAGAACACATTAAAGCCTTCTACAGAAAGCTAAGAGTATCCAACGATGATTTCAAGTTAGAAATGGTCACAGCTGATGAGGTGTTTAAAAAATTAAGCGCGCTCCACCCTAACAAGGCCACCGGCCTTGATAATATTCCCTCCAGATTCCTCAGGGACTCTGCCCCGATCATCACGCACATAATAAACCTATCAATTACACAAGGCCAAGTACCAAAAGATTTTAAGATAGCAAGAGTAACTCCCCTCTTTAAAAAAGGAAGCAAATTGGAACCTGGCAACTACCGACCTGTTTCTATTCTCAGTTCCATTTCGAAAGTAATGGAGAAAAAAGTTTATGAACAGGTCGATAGTTACCTTGCCACTAATAAACTCATGTACAAATTCCAATCTGGCTTCAGAACTAACCACTCCACTGACACATGTCTTCTCTATCTGACTGACCACATCAAACATGAGGTGGACGTGGGCAAATACTGCGGCATGGTCATGCTGGACCTTCAGAAGGCCTTTGACACCGTTAACCACGCTATACTGTTGGATAAGCTCAGAGCAATCGGATTCAACAAAACCTCATGGAGCTGGATGCAATCTTACTTGGAGGGGAGGGAGCAGGTGGTAGAGGTGAACGGCATCGTGTCCCCCCCCCCCTCTCTGTGAGCTGTGGAGTCCCCCAAGGCAGTATATTGGGACCTATACTGTTCCTAATATACATAAATGACATGTCATCGGCATGCGACTGTGAATTGTTTTTGTTTGCGGATGACTCGGCCCTGCTGGTATCCGGTAAGGACAAGTCACAGGTGGAGAAAATCCTCAGTGCTGAGCTGTGTAGAACTTGCACCTGGCTCGCTGACAACAAGCTATCCATACACTTGGGTAAAACAGAATCCATCCTGTTTGGGTCCCACATCAACCTTAAGAAAGTCAATGACTTCACCATAAAAGTGGGTGACATTGTTATCACCAGGAAAGATGAGGTCACCTACCTAGGTTCCATTCTAGAGGCTAACCTTTCCTGTGATAAAATGGCAACCAAGGTAATCAGAAAGGTTAACCAACGAACGAGATTTCTCTACAGAATCTCCTCTCTGGTCAACAAAAGCACCTTGAGGATTCTGGCGGGAACTCTCGTTCAACCCTTTCTCGATTACGCATGCACCTCCTGGTACCCTAGCACATTCAAAACCCTCAAATCTAAACTCCAAACATCTCAGAACAAGCTAGTCAGGTTACTTCTAGACCTCCACCCCAGATCCCACCTCACTCCTACCCACTTCTCTAAAGTGGGCTGGCTCAAGGTGGAGGACAGAGTTAAACAACTTGCACTGAGCCTAGTCTATAAAATCCACTACACCTCCCTGATACCGAAGTACATGTCAAACTACTTCCTTAACGTAAATGACCGCCATAACCACAACACCAGGGGGAGCTCCACTAACCACGTTAAACCCAGATTCCGAACTAACAAAGGTCTTAACTCATTATCTTTCTATGCCACATCAATGTGGAATGCGCTCCCAACAGGTATAAAAGAAAGGGCATCTCTATCATCCTTCAAAACCGCACTAAAAGTTCACCTCCAGGCAGCTACAACCCTAAACTAACACCCTCCCCGGATTGCTACTAATCAAATGTAAACAATCAAATGCAGATACTTTTTCTTATGCCTTCTGATCTCTCTCTCTCTCTCTCTCTCTTTCTCTCTCTCTCTCTATATGTCCACTACTTGCTGTCCATATCCTACCCCCCCCCCCCCTCCACACCCCTGATTTTAAATAATGTAAATAATTCAATGTGATTATCTTGTGTGATGACTGTATTATGATGATAGTATATATGATAGTATATATCTGTATCATGAATCAATTTAAGTGGACCCCGACTTAAACAAGTTGAAAAACTTATTCGGGTGTTACCATTTAGTGGTCAATTGTACGAAATATGTACTTCACTGTGCAACCTACTAATAAAAGTCTCAATCAATCAATCAATACGTTCACAACAAAGAGGATGCAGGATGAAGTGACAGAAATTGAAATTTTTGTATTGTAATATACATCAGGAAGTGTTGTGTAAGAAAGTGTTAAAAATAAAACCATCAAAAGCCATCTGCTTTTGTATAAAGATAAGTTAGGTTAAATAAAATATTATTATTATCTATCTTACGGTATATCAAAAATAATTTGAGCAAAATTTAATTGAAATATTGTCGGTGTGGCCCTCCAGCAGTGCTTGGGTTGCTCATGCGGCCCCCGGTAAAAATTAATTGCCCACCCCTGCATTAGTGGGTAGGTGTCAGCTAATTGTAAAGCTGTTTCCTCTCAGGCAACCTTACTTAACAACTGTTTTGTTCTTTCACTTGCAGCAAATGGTTGTTGCTGAAAACGCCTCCTTTCTTCCCTTCCTTCCCTCGCAAGCTTCTTTCTGTCTCCCGTGAGCCATCACAGTGAGTGTGAGTGAAAGTGGCTTGCAGCAATACGTTGATGAGTGACAGCTTGAGCTGACGTGCTGACACCGCCGTGATTTCCCGGGAAGAAAAGCTTTTGGCGCGCTGGAAAAAGAGAAATGTGTCCCCGGAGATTCAACAGTCTCAGGCTTCTTTCCTAGGCTTTCAAATGGAGCCAACTGGTTTAACACATCCACACCACACATTCGAGCTGCTTGCATGGATTAGATTTAATACCGCCTTTGTCAATTGCGCCATAATGGCGTGACGGCATGCATCAAATATCAAAAAGTCTGGCCAAGTATCAATTTGCATGTTGCCATTGGGCTTTTTAAGTCTAAAGCAGCAGTAGTATTAGCATCTGATGTGTTTTTGTGCATGTGTTTGTGAGCGTGTCAAGTGCTGTCTTATTACCGCCTGGCTCACGTTTCACTGCAGTTGGATTAGCAAGAGACACTCACACTGCGTTTCCATTAGGGATGGGAATTGATGAGATTTTTACGATTCCGATTATGCTTGCAACAGTTCGGTTCTTCAACGATTCCCTTATCGATTGTCATTTGGATGAAAGGACCAAAAACAAGTTGATTAGGATCAACTTTGTTTAGTTTAGAAACACAAGACTGAGGTCTTTAACCTGTAAATAAATGCGAGCAAAAGTTCACTAACAATGGAGCCGAGTGGAGTCGCTCTATTCTGCCTATAAAGCCCCTAAAAAACATCCTAACACCTCCATTAAGGCGTTTTATACACTATATATGTAACGTAGTAACAGGCACATTCATAATAACATGTAATATTTACGTGTTTTGCTCATTTTAAGCATACAGCGGCGCATTCATTTCACAAACACATCACGTTTGCTTTTTCCTTCAACTACATCACTGATTATAACTCACTGCAGACTTCATGAGCACCAAACAAACATAATAAAGCATCACTTACTGTACAATGTCTGCTGTCACTACCATGCCGACTGATGGGATGTTGTTATATTCACAGGGGATTATGACTCATAATCCTCGAAAAGAAAAAGGGGGGGTGGAACCAAGCATATTTTCTTGTCTTTCTCGCCATATAAATTGGATGCCAAAGTTGACCAACTTGTCGGATTATGTCTCCATCCTTCTACTATCAAGGTGAGTGGCATAATTTATGATCCAGAATAAACTTTCACGAGCTCCGAGGCGAGAAAGCAGCTCAACGGCTAATAATGTCAATATAATAGCACAAGCTAGTTATCTCTCTGTGATCACGCCACCATTAAAAATAGTTTGTGTGCTTTGTTAGCGCTTATGATAACAATATCACTAATAGTTAATATTCAGGTCACAAAAAAAGTATGGTGTGTTGTTGGTGGTTATAATAGCAAAAGAAGAAGTTGCTAGATTTGTTGATACTTGTTTTTGATTTGAAAAAAGTCATTAAAAGTACTGTAGCAGTTGCCCTCTAGTGGGTTCCCTTGACCACTACACACTGGCACGTGAGTTCAGGTTGGATCGAGTCTTTTATTTTCATCCACCAGTATGATTTGCTTTTCGGCAGTGTCTAGATAGGATTTTTCAGTCCGGCGTGTCTCTACTCTAGTGTCTCTCTCTCGCTCCAACTCCAACACTTGTGTCTCGGACCGGCTGCTGCTAATAAGCATGGCAGGTGATTGGATGATCAGCCCCAGCTGGGTAATCCAATCACCTGCCAGCTGTGCTTCGAGGCCGGTCCTTCCACACCCCGCTCTGCGGCAGGCTCGCAGACCACGGCCCCCTCCACAAGTACCTTGTACAAAAAGCAGCAACAATTTAAATAATGGCAAAACGATAAAAAAAACATGTTAATACTAATTATTAATAACACATCTGTTTTAAATGTATGCATACATTTTTTGAGCCTTTTTTAAATAAAAAAATCATACCATCATAGCAAATTATGCAAATTACTTCATGACGTCATGGTGACCACGCCCGGTATATTGGCAGAGGAAACCCTGGTAACGTATTGAATTGCTTTTGGACTGCAAATGTGACGCGGCCTGCTGATGTAGTGGTAAACCAAGCCAGCATTCAAGTTCAGAGGAGAGGCCTAATTTCTACGTCATTCGCCGTCTCTGTACAGAACCCTCAGCACAGCCACATCAACATGCTTTCCAAAATAACACCACAAATTAGCTAAGGGGTTTTGGCAGGCTTGAGTGTTACGAGCCGCGGCCGCAAGGCTGCATTACTCGGTGGGGGGTGGAGGGTGGTTAGATTAAGTGAGGCTGGTTGGGATTTGAGCTGTTTATTTGAACTGCCCTGTCGTCTAAACAGTCAGCTGCCTCTCTGCTTTCTTGTCAAGCCTCGGAGATTAAGTGAGGATTGTTGAATTGGTAGGGAGAACACAACCTGATATCCCCCTTTGGGCAGCGGCTGGCTCATGGTTTAGGTTACTCCGATGGAACAATGCCGGCTCTGTGCATGGCCCCCTAGTCAACGAGGACACGGCCTCAGACAGTCTGGCTAGTGTCGCCTATGGCTAGAGGATTCATACATCACAGAACCACAACACACTGACTGGGCAGAGTTGAAGGAAAATGCTTCCAAATACAGCTTTCTAGATTAAATGCCTTGGCACATTCTCCTTGTCTCAATATGCTGACGGCTCCACAAAACATACCGCATGTCCAGGCACAACTGTCTGTTTGCTTTTGGCTTGAAAGGCCTGAAAATGCGATCTCTTCTGGGATTTATTTTCTCTACAAGTGTTTACAGTCCAATGCAACAGAACCCTGAAATGAAATAGCTCCCACCAGGAGCAGCTTAATCATTAGCAGATGGTGACAGCTGGATGGACAATGATGGGTTCGGGCGGGCTTAGAGGAAATGTGGCAACAAGCCAGGCAAGGAGAAGCAAATAACGGCGATAAAACCGAACACTATTTGCTTTGAAAACAAGCACATCCTTCAACGTTGAGCTCACTTCATCATCATTCAGCACAGCACACACTCGCTTAAAGAGATCACATCCACCACCAGGGGGCAATGTTCCCCTATAGCTCTGACAGCTCCTATCACAACTTCCAGCATTTGGGTCTGTATGTAATAGTAGCCTGTGGAAATATAATAAAATATGGGTTGAGACAAATTAAAACCAGACTGTGTGCAGAGAAGAAACACATGCAAAAGATCAGTGAACAAACCACCAACCCGCTCTGTAGTTCTCTTTAATCCACTCTGCGGCTCATCAGTGCTATATTTTGGTCCTGAATATTTATGAGAACTACGGCGTTCACCAGAAAGAGGCCAGGGGGGCATAAAAGATATAACCTCTTCTCTTGTGGGAGCAATTAAATCCTTGCTTTCATCAATCCTGATCAGAGCCCTTGTGCTCTTTTTTCTTTCTGCCTTTTTGCCTCTTTAAAAGGTCGATGTTTACACTTTCACTCGCACAGCAACTGACCCACCTCTGGGTCCACGGGAGCCGACAGTCAAACAGAAAAGAGTCTTTAACTTGACCTCTTCTTTGAAAGTTGTACACGCTGTAAGACTGCAGTCTAAGTGCCTGTAAAAAGCACTTTTCTGGCTGTTGGGAATTACAGAGTGAATGCATCACTTGTTTATGTTTTAAATTAAATGATAAATGGGTTATACTTGTATAGCGCTTTTCTACCTTCAAGGTACTCAAAGCCCTTTGACAGTATTTCCACATTCACCCATTCACACACACATTCACACACTGATGGAGGGAGCTGCCATGCAAGGCGCTAACCAGCACCCATCAGGAGCAAGGGTGAAGTGTCTTGCCCAAGGACACAACGGACGTGACTAGGATGGTAGAAGGTGGGGATTGAACCCCAGTAACCAGCAACCCTCCGATTGCTGGCACGGCCACTCTACCAACTTCGCCACGCCGTTTTCTGGGGCGTAAAGCTCAACTGTGATGGGAAGACAAATGCCAATTAAGTATAAGTGTGTATGTTTATAATGTATTAAAACGTTTGGACTGAGTTGTGCCTGCAGCGGTGCCCAAAGTGGGGCCCAACTTGGCACACACAACGAGTCATTTAATTTGGCTAGTCAAAGTTTGTCTGCCCAGATTTAATACATACTGACCTCTTTCAAGCTCAATCATTGATGGTATTTCTACAGTGCTAACTAATTGCCATCTATCAAATGAGATGATCTCCACTACTTAGTGGCTGGCTGTGCGTTTCCCACCCCGACTTCAATAATTACCTCTCAAAATACCATAATTTATGTCACCACATGACCTTGGCTGGAGAAATACTATACAGAAACACATGTACGCCCTACCTGGTATTGAAACACATCAACAGTGTACAAAACGGGTTATTTTTTGGCGCATTTAAAAAACGCATCAGCAATTAAAATATATATTATGTGGTACTGTCAAAATTTAAATAGCAAAAAACATATTAAAAGTGAAAGAATAAAATATTTGCACTCACAACTTATAGAACATTTTCGACGCCGTATAAGCCAGTGGTAGCCCTCGTCGACTGCTTATTCGAGTGGAAATGGCGAGCATTTCCCCATTTCATTGCCAGAACAGCTGAGCTAGTTTCCGGGATTGGCCGACATCGTCTCAAAATATGTAGTTTCTCTTTAAATATCCTTCTTGAAAAATGCCTTGCAAATATATATATATATATATATATATATATACAGTATATATATATATATATATATATATATATATATATATATATATATATATATATATATATATATATATATATATATATATATATATATATATATACACACACACATCAGGCTACGGTGCAACACTTCCCGCTTCCTGCTAAATTGAAACTTGTGAATGGATACTCACTTTGGAATGACAGGTGAGTATCCAATCACAGTCTCGTTAACATCAGGCTACTTAGATAGGCCAAGGTCAACAACTTGTGATCTGATTGGCTATCGCAACTGTCTCTCAACTCTATGTGTTCTCAAATTCATCCGCTAACGGTCCCGATGAGTATCCAATCACAGGACGCGTGAATTTCACATTCAACGTGAGGCCAGCTAAGGCCTTACTGACAACAACTCGTGATCTGATTGGCTATCACAACTGTCTATCACCTGTATGTCCCCGATCACTTACAGCGCACGGACACCCGCATTGTTAATTCTGAAGGCCTCAGGCAGATTTCGTACAGTATGGAAACATAAGCTAACTGAAATCTGATTGTAGACAAACTAAAACTAAAAGCAACAGCACTGGAACGAGCATAATATGACATGAAGAGAATATGAATACTTTTAGATATTTAGGGAAAGTAAATAAAACAATTATTTTATCTTTAATTATGATCATGATTTCTGGTTATGTTAGGCCAGCAGAGAAGGCCTTGCTGGCCCTGACGGCACACCACTGTACAAAGCAGAATAACGATAAACGCCTCACTCATGGTGCTGTTGTACCGTAAAAATTGTAGTGTTGAGCCTGCGGCTGATAATCACTTTTTTTGGGCTCCCCATTTATGCAATACAGTCGTTCCTCGTAACATCGCGCTTCAAAGTTTGAGGCTTCACTCTGTCGCAGATTTTAAATATGTTTGACATATTTTTGGCTGATAAACTTATCAATATTATATAGTAGCCTTGGCCAGTGGATGAGATCAAACCAATCAGTGCACCCTGTTTAGGATCGTGGCCACTGATTGGCTCAGCCTCAGGCAGTAGGTGTACCAGAAAAAAGTAACAGTGCCGTGGATCTTTGACGTATAAAAAGCTAATTGTTTTTATTAATACTCCTTCACTGCAGTGATTCATATGATGCTACATGTCATTTGTTAAAAAGGCTAATACAACAAATTAGCTTTGTTGTATTAGCTAATCAAGCCTTTCTCATTGCGTTATACCTTTTTGCTTTATATTCCAATTTTTGCTGTGACCTGTGTTCAGCAAATGGCCCCCAGGCCTTCCTGGTGAAATAAGTAAAGCAGCAGTGTCCAAAGTGTTGGCTAACAAAAGAAGAGTGTCTCTAAGCATATACGGAAGTAATAAGGGTTGGGTTGCACGCTTCTGGAGGTTTTGTGGTAATGCACACTAACTGGGCTTGTGGTGGCAGAAATCAGATCTCCTGCTGCTGTGCACACACACACACACACACTCCTGAGCCACCACGATGCCTCATTAAGTAGGTCTGCTCCCTCTCGGGCAATGTCACCTTTGCTGCAGGGACTTAGGGGCTGACACAGGCATGATTGGCCTGCACACACCGTCAGCATGCACTATGAATGCCCGGCTCTTGATAAGTGGTGTGTTTGTGCGTGTGTGTGTGTGGGTTTGTGCGAGTTGTGCGTTGACCCTGTTAATACGGCACAGTTGGCAGCAGAGTGGCTGATGTCGCATTGGATCAATGGTCACTGGTGATGGTGATGGGGGAGAATTCCTCCTGGGATAAGGGAAGCGTTGCGTTGCCCCGCACATTCAACAGCCTTTTGTTCTATCCGTCAGCCTGCATTTACAACTCACATCCATCACTTGCACTGTGACCATAAAACACCTTCAAATGCCATATCTTTCTAGAATGACGTTGGGTGGGTTAAATACTTGCCTGCCACAACGCAGTGGGTACACTTACAGAAAAGTTCCGTCTCAACAAAAATAATGCTAATTTTTATGACACAATGCCAATGGTGTTCATTTAATGTTTTTTATTGTGGGTGTTGTTAGCATTGGGGTTGTATGGGCCCCGCTATACGTTGTATATTGTGCAGCTGAATAGGAATCACAAGTAGGGGTGTCCTGAACTTCGATCAGATTTTATATCTGCCCAATATCGTGTGCTTGCATTTAAAATGTGTGATATAATCTCCGATACAAACAGTCCTGCAGTGTGTTTACTTGTGCAAAGCTGGACAGTCAGTTAACCTCTAAATGTCCTCCAATAAGCACACAAGAGGCATTTTTCCACTCTAGGAACTTTTACAGGATTTAGCCAAACATGCCCCTGTGTATCCACCAAAAGCTACCCGGGTAGATTTAGTTCGAAAGGAAGTATTTCCAGTTCCTAATCGCGAGGTGGGACTTTCGGAAGTACCCCCAAGAACCTTTGAGGGGCGGACTGTGCTGTCGACCGCTGATTTGCTGAACACAGTTTGGGCCGGACTTCGAAGCGGCGAAGGGAACTGCTTACTGGGACTACGACCTTGTAGTTTAAAGAGAAATGTGAAATGAAGGACAAGTGAAACAAAGGCATGTCACATAAAATATTCACTGTATACTCTGTTACGTGGTGTGACACGCCATTTGTGTCGTTATTGGCCTCAACCCGAATGAACCGAATGCTAATGCTAACAGGCTAATGATAAATCAGGCTAATGCTAAATCATATCGTTTTGTATATTATTGCTTTGGTATTTATTTTACTTACATTTTGGAAAATAAATATGACTTAACATTGTCTGTTTATTTACATGGTATCAGTTAGGGCTGGACGGATAAAAAGATATCAATGCATATCGCGATAGACACATGATCGATATCAATATAAAATGCGTTCGATAAAACATTTGTAATATATTTATATTTTTTGGTTGGGAGAAACCAGAAATTATGAAGCAAGATTAGTTGAATATAGTCACTCGCACGCTCCGAACCCAGGAAAACAGGAAACAGGAAGTGTCACTGAGCATTGGGAGGGACACGCTAACAGCCAATCGAGTAACAGTATTCACTGAGCAATGGGAGGCCCACGGTAACATCCAAACACATAACAGTATCAATTACCAAGTTTGGTGACGCCGTTTTTCTGTCTCCCTCTGGATTCTCTGCATTGAGTGAGAAGAGAAACTGTGACATCCTGATATATCAACTCAATAATAGAAACTTGTCTTTAGTTTTGTTAGTTTTAAAGCAGACTGGGCAGCAACATCCTGACACTTCAAATGTGTCGGTTTAATGAGTAGCTTCTCAAACTACTCTGTGTAGTGTTCAATATCTTATACACTACTGCCACATAGTGTCTCAAAACGGCAACTACTTTCAAATCTACTTTTATGTTTTTATTACCTTAGCCGCACTCATCCTACTTGGCTACCTGACACTTTCTCCACTGATAAATAGCACCTTTGGTAAGTTGGAAATGGTTTTACCGTATTTATCGGCAGGCTTAAATAAGTCATAAAAAGTATCAATAATTATCGATATCGATCAATAGAAAAAACGTATATTGATCAATATAAAAAACGTATGTCGTGAGGCTGTGCAATATTCTCAGCCTTAGGCTATGGTTGTTTTTTTTCTTACATTTTAGTAAAGTCCTTTACAAAAAGGACAACTAGGATATAGTACAGCTAATCACACAATAGCACAAAAACTAGACATAAAAGAAAAAAAAAATCCATCAATTTATTTATATAACCCTTAATCACAAGTGTCTCAAAGGTCTTTAAAAATTCAAAACAACATCCCCTAATCTAAACCCACATCTGGGCAAAGAAAAACTCAAAAGATCCCAGTTGGGGGAAAAAACCCAGAAACTTTGAGAAGGGACCGCAGATGTAGGGACCCTGCGTCTAGGGTAATCAGTGGCAATGGACGTTGAGTGGGTATGATTGAGTGGGGGATGTCCTTCCGGGTTCACCTGTGCTGTGTGTGGAAGAGTGGTCCATACAGACACACGTAATAAGTGTCCTTGATTAAACAATATTGTAGTCTAAAACATCACATTTGTCAATATAGACAAAAATCAAATAATTACAGTTGTATATCACTTACAAATACAAAGTTAGAAAGTATCCAGTAACAAACGTGTTTGCATCGTTCAACTTATTGCAAGCTTCCCCTAAACACTGCACCTTTAAGGTTGTGTTAAAACCTACACTACATTTTTAAATAGAGCATTCTTCCATGAAATATTTCAGTCTTACATAGCGGAACAAAACATTCTGCCACGGATTTGTTTTTATATGAAACATTTATTGGCCATTAAGCTTAACTGCCAATCAAACAGACGGTGGACCAGTGGAAAACAAAATCACTCACTTTGATCCCTGGAGTGCAGCCCGTTAAAATGTTGTGTTTGAGATGTAGACCTTTCATTTTGGGCCTGATGGATTCCAGGCTCTTTGGGTTTAGCGTGGCATGTCGGATATGGCGAGTGTTTACACAGTCTCCCTGCAACTCTCCTGGTGCTACAATAAGTGCATTAAGATGGATGGATTTACTTAGTCTCTAACCTCAGGGTTTTGGGGAACAAACTCTAAACGACCTCTTTGTAGTGCTGGAGGCAACAGGAAGGGAAGTGAAGCTGTTACAATACAGAAATACTCAGGAATCGCTCACATTTAAAACTCCATGTATAGTTGGTTCAGGCTTGTCCTCGAATGTTCGCTTAGTTATGATTCCATAGGCTATAAAGTACAAATCTCAGGAGCGCTGAGCTCCATTTTACCTTACTTTATTAGTTCTGCCTCCCGAGTGGAGGCAATCAGTGCTATCGTTGTCAGTAGCTGCATGGTTTGTAATGTATACCAACGGGAGGCCTGGGCGATATATATTTATTCCATGGATAAATTGAGTTTTTGTTGCAGACGATTTAAAAAATAAGAAAATCTGTGTTTTTCTTCTTTTTGTTTTGCCCCCATGAGCTTCTGTAGCCCTCGCCCGCCCCCTTAATTCCTTAGCGGAAACTCACAAACCTAGCAAAACAAGGTAAATGGTAAATGGGTTATACTTGTATAGAGCTTTTCTACCTTCAAGGTACACAAAGCACTTTGACACTATTTCCACATTCACCCATTCACACACACACACACTGATGGCGGGAGCTGCCACGCAAGGCCCTAACCACGACCCATCAGGAGCAAGGGTGAAGTGTCTTGCTCAAGGACACAATGGACGTGACGAGGTTGGTAGAAGGCTGGGATTGAACTAGGGATCCTGAGGTTACTGTCACGGCCACTCTCCCAAACGCGCCACACCGTCCCCCTTATGCTAATGTTAACGAGAGCGAGACGTTTGTTCTAGGGCTGCAACAACTAATCGATTAAATCTATTAAAATTGATTATTAAAATAGTTGCCGATTAATTTAGTCATCGATTTGTTGGATCTATGCTATGCGCATGCGCCGAGTTTTTTTTATTTTTTTAATTTTTTTAATAAACCTTTATTTATAAACGGCAACATTTACGAACAGCTGAGAAACAATAATCAAAATAAGTATGGTTCCAGTATTCTGTTTTTTTTCAATAAAATACTGGATAGGATAGAAATGTAGTTTGTCTCTTTTATCTGATTATTAATCGATTAATCTAAGTAATAATCGACAGATAAATCGATTATCAAATTAATCGTTAGTTGCAGCCCTAGTTTGTTCTAAAGAAAAGACAAGTGTCGTCCTTGCTTTAGATTTGCGGCAAAAGGTGTAAAACAAACGACTGCACGCTTGAAAGTTTCTTTGAAAAAGGCCACAGCACAACAAACTTATTTCAGCAACTGAAAACAAAGTGGGTGAAATGCAACCCTTTTCGAAGCGAACAAGACCGCAACAAAAACAAACTCCCGCTAAAAAGCAGCTTACTATGGGGAAATCATTTACCCAAGGTACAATGTTCCGCCCGAATGCAGTAGAAAGGGACAAGGGCTAAAAAATGGATGGATGGACAATGTATGATGAGAAAGGAGCACAATGCACAGACTGATCACCTGAATCAGCCGATCTGCACATCCCAACCGGACAGCTCGTACGCGCGTGTGCTGCTGCAAAACTATTGTGGAACCATAATGCATTTAATCATCAATATAGTGATATCATACATGTACAATGAAGTGTACATTGTCTTTAACATCAGTGCACACTAACAAGGAGCCCAGGATACTTCAGTGAAAAGCCTGTGTTTATCCATTTGCACTTCTTTAATCTTAATGTTGGAGAGTATTATTTATGTGTCGGCAATGAACAACGTTAAATTTTTTATTGTATTTTATTCCAGCAGAAGTATTGCCTTGCAGAGGAAGCACTTTGTTTAGTTCTTAGAAAATGATTGCATAAAAAGTACAATTTATATTTGGACTACAAATAACATTATACAAATTAGAATGTTGCTCAGAGTAAGACACAGTGAATGCACTGTAATTTGAAGTATAATTAAATAAAAGCAACACTTGTTTTGAATTATTTGTGTTCATTGGCTTTAGGGCTGGGCAGTATACCAGTATTACAAGTTATACCAATATCTTTTAGAAAGAGATATATATTTGAGACATTACCGACATACCGATATAGAATATACTTTGATGCTGACTTTGATAGTTACTCCCGCCGTTAACCTGCGCTTTTTGAGTTATTTTACTTTGACATTCAGAGCACTGGGCAGAATTCACATTGCGTCAAAACCCGCCACTGGCTTTTGCGATGATTTGTTTTACTTGTGTGAATCATTCAAGCACATAAGTCATATTTCCATGGTCCCGTACCAGATGAGACTGTTAGCGATACGCTTGCTACTTCTGATATGGTTATATGTCAACAAGACAGCGTCAGAAGCAGAGCAAGTTCAATGCAGGAAATATCTTTTTACTATTTGATATCAAAATCAATTTGATATCAAATGGAAGGAGGCATAATCACACAGTGACAGCAAGACAACAACACACGCACACATACACAATGCTACTACGTGCCGTGGCATTAATTCAAGGATTCAAAGAGCTTTATTTGTCATACCCGTACACGTGCACATGTTGGCACAAAATTTGGACTCAGGTTCCGGCAAGTATTAAGATAAAGAGTAATATATAATAAATAGGCAATAAAGAAAAGCAGTAATACATAACAAATAGGCAATTACATAAAGCACTTAATTAGTGAACAACAAAACAATGATTGAAGTGAAAAGCTTGCAATCCAAATTATACCCTGTTTATGGACAATAACATATTTAAAGCACATCCAATCTCTTTACTAACCAGAGGTAACACAATCTGGTGAAAATATTCAACAGAGCAGCCGACAGAGCCCAAGAAACTACCCCTGCTAACTACAAATACTGGTTAACTGAAACCCTTGCTGACATCACATTAAATTACTTTTTTGGTTAAGTTCCAAGTAACTATAGTTAATTACTTTTTTAAAGTGACCGCCTGTGAGTGTTTTGGAATGGGGGAGAGGCTCACAGTAGCACCCGTCACTGCTCGTTGAGGACAGTACTGCTGCACGTCAGAGTCTTCAAGACAAAAAAAAGTCTCCAATAAAACTGGAAAAAGTCGCTAGATTTTTAGTTAGTAGCTGTTTATAAAAAGAAGTCGCCAAGAGGATTGCAATGTCACCAGATTCAGTGACAAAGTCGCCAAGTTGGCGACACTGTCGATGCGGAGGCTGTCAATTTAGAAAATACATTTTTGATCTACATGTATCTGTGGTGAATGCAGGTAAACTGATCAGTGTCTGTGCAATGCGTGCCACCTTATGGCTGTCAAAACAAACACTGTAATTTATCTTTTTCCATTTATTATTTATTCAACGTGATACAAATCTTAATAATCACATGTGTTAACGTGTTAACGTTGACAGCCCTAGAAATTACTAATGCTTTTTAAATAACATTCAATGTGTGGTCCAGCAGCAGAGGGAAACTTTATTGCACCGTGGTGGTTTTAAGAAGGAAGGGTTCAGGGGTCAGTGACCTCCAGGCCCCAGGCAAGTAAAAAGATATCGTCCTTGACTGCAATCATCCCTCAGAAGGCACAAAAGCCAAACTGTACTCAGGTCATCTTTCCATTGCACACGAGGTCAAGATCCACAACAACAGCGCAGATTTCTCAACACACAAACACACACCGACGCCAGAGGTCTGCGTGAGGTGAGCAAGGGCAGCGAAAGGGGGAGTTGGGGCTGTGAAAGGTTCTCTTTCCAGTTAACTGAATGGCTTCCAGGGGCGGCGGGGCGACCCACTATATCACTTGGGATTACAGCAGGTGGCTGCCCGGGAATGAAGTGCACCCAGCTCCATCACCAGCTCTCATGAAACCGAGAGAATGAAGCGGTGAGAGAAACACAAGCCCCCCACACAAGTCACACACTTTAGGACACTTTGTAGCCTACAGTGCTCTTCATGGCAATCCAGGGAGCTCTTCAGCTCTAAGCTCACCCCAGCTTTTGTCTCTGTTATTTTTTTAAACAATGCCATCAGCACTGAAAATTACACCTTCCACATCACACTTTTACTCCCTCCCCGGGTGATGGAGGAACTCAAGCCCAACACACTTCACCGACACAGTGCGCTTCATTTTCACATTAACTCCAGCAAAGCGTGGTGAAATACGTGTTTGGCAGTCAGATGAGAGTCACTACACTGTGCACTGAACTCAGTCTCATACCGTTTATTCATCACTTTGCATATTGTAATAACACCTGCAGAAACACTGACAGCCATGCTAATTAAAGCTTACATCTAACGACTCCTACATAATAAAGTTGTTTCCTGGTCAAAACCAAGCCTCAACGTTTGGGACATGGGAAGAGAAAGTAAGTAATCGGGAAAAAATACAGATTATGCTTACAGCGAGAGTAAAAATACTTTCTTATGGTGCATGATGATAGGAAATAAATAGATGAGGGATTTGCGAAACAGCTGCAAACTAATGAGTCATTGCTCTATCAAAATTACCTTTGCTAAATATTAGGGATGCATGATAATGAAAATTTGAACTGATAATTTCCTGATGTTTACAACCTATGACTATATATATATATATATATATATATATATATATATATATATATATATATATATATATATATATATATATATATATATATATATATATATATATATATATATATATATACATATATATATATATGGTTTGTTTGAGAAAAAAAAAAAAATTATATATATATATATATATATATATATATATATATATATATATATATATATATATATATATATATATATATATATATATATATATATATATATATATATATATGAAGTCACTTTCACCTCACTCACCCTTCCTTTGTGCTCGCTGCTATAAGTAGCAGTTCATCCTCCGTATATTCAGCTTCAGAAAGATAAGGTTGTGAATCCTCATTTGTCCAAAAATAGTCGTCTTTGTTGTCTGTTATCGATTCGGCCATGATTAGAACACACACGTGTTTGTTTCCAGAACACACAGTTGTTACCAGAAGTCGGACGTGCGCTGCTATGGAAACAGTAATCAATGCGCTGAAGAAATCAGTCTCGGCATTGATTAAAATGATCAAAATGTCGTAAAAATTGTACATATTACATATTGTTATGAACTTGTCTGTTATTACATTATATATATATATATATATATATATATATATATATATATATATATATATATATATATATATATATATATATATATATATATATATATATATATATATATATATATATATATATATATACTTGCAATGTGTATGTAAAACGTTGATGGAGGGTTTTGAAGTTGTTTAAAGGGCTTTGAAGGCTACAGTGGTGACTCCCATTAGCCACATCTTTCAAGCGTTTTTTTATCATTTTTAAAATCCTTAAAAAAAAGACGTGTGTTCTTGTCTCTCATAATGTATGTGAACGATTGTAAAAAAAAATTGTGAACAAAATTCCCCCCAAAAAGTGCAGCTTCCCTTTAAGATAATAAATTAATAGAATAGTTCACGATTTTGCTTAAAATGTAGATACACAATATACAACAAATGATAACGTTAATGATAATTGTCTATGAAGGTTCTCATCCATCCAGGTCATTGTCATCTAAGGGCATTCAATAGATCACAACTGGACTGCTTGGTTTGTCTTGGAAGACTTTTCGCTGCTCATCCGAGTGGCTTAGACTTAGTCCTAAGTCTATGAACACGAACTGATGAAGCCTATTCGGATGAGCGGCGAAACGTCTTCCAAGACAAACCAAGCAGTCCAGTTGCGATCCATTGAATGCCCTGAGATGTTAATGATAATTATTTTTTATAACTTAATTATAATTTGAGTACTTATACCGTTCCTTCTATAATTTTGAGTCTGGCCCATGCAAACATATAATTATAATTATTGCAGAGAGCAAATAAATGTTACTGGTATTTCAACTTCTCCCTTAATTAATGTATAAACTCATTCCTTTGGTGTCAGAACAGCCAGTCAAGTCCCAAGGACAAGGTACAATGCAAGCCTCTAAGATGCAGAGTGATCAGCTGAAGTAAGAAACCATCGAAGGCTTTGTCAGTATAGACAAGACCTTTCTTCCTGGCAAGTTGAAACTGTGGTGCCTGCAGTTTGTATTGCTCCCGCACCTGATGTGACCGCTAACGGTCTACGAGATCTTAAAGACCAAAGCGACTGAAGTACTCTGACATAGCAACTGAGGCAAAACAACATGGCTGGCATTTACAGGTTCTTCCGGTTGGGGTTGGGTGTAGAGGATTTGCTGCCACGTCCACAACCAAGTTTCTTATGGGAATGGGAATGCGAGGACAAGCCTAAAGACAAGCCGTCAAGTCACTGTCAGATGCTGCCGAACAAAGCAGCCGCTGGCTATGGATGAAGAGAAAGGACCCCAACTGGGCTGCAAAGCGACCATAGAGGGGTAAAAGCAGAGGGGGGCATACCTGGGATGCCAGGTGTCGCTGTTGAGCCCTTTGGAGGTGTTGTGGGCTTTTCAACAAAACACCAATGAAAGAGGGTGCCCACCTGAAGAACCCTGTGAAGCGTTTACCCCTTCATCCCCACCGCTACACCAAGTACCAATTATCTATAGGGTTTGTTGTATCTAGTCCTATGAACTCAACTATTAAACCACTAATGGTAACATATTCCAGTCCCTCTAGGAATTCACTTTGTCGCGATCGCGCCAACGCACACAAAGTCAACCAGTGGGCGGAAATTATACACACTCCCAAAACTTTGTCCAATGTCCGCAACTTCCCCACACATTTTGGCCAATCAGCGTCATTTTCACCAATCAAATATGTTTCTGAACAGAGCTCAAACGTGCACGTCAATTGTCTAATCAAAACTCATGTTTGTTTCTTGTGTAGACGAAGCAGGACCAACAATGTGCAACAATATCAACACTTTAATTGATCAAACGACATAATTTCCTTCCTCCTGCGTAGCTCAGACCTACTTCATGTTCCTGTCTACGGTGCAAAGCCTTCTGAGTAATGAAGTATGTAAACAGTTACTTCCTAGTGTACATTTATTTAAAATGTATTCATCCAGGATAAGACAATTACAAACATATTCATATTTGCAATGCTAATGCTCTTAACATGCAGGGGCAAATGTGTTTGAACATAATTGAATGTTTAAGCTGGACAAACACTTTTCAAGTGTAAAACAAACACAAAGAATGTCCGAAACTTGTGGATGACAGAGCAGATAGAAGACAGTAATGCAGCCTGTGGGGGTGTTTATTTTTGTACTTATAACATATTACTATTATTAGTTACAATTAATTAGAACAGTACTTTGACAGTGGGCTTTGAGTATGTGCTTTTACTGCCATTTAGTGTCTATTGTTTTAAGTATGTGTGGTATAAAACAAGTAAAACACCAATACAGTATTTGTTTTATGATTTTTGCTGAAATCTTGTGCTTTTTGAGGTTAAGGTTACAGGGAACATCTAAAACATTACATGTTATTGAAAAAAATATGCCTCAAAACATTGCAACTTTTGCCGTAACTTTCTAAAAATTTTTTCGCGAATTCAGACCTTTTGTTTCAAAAATTGTGTTTATAAAATGTAATATTTCACAAGAATCCAGTTCAACTTGTATAACACAAAATCCTTAAAAATACACATGCACTGTTTTAAGCAACACGTTTAGAATTTGTAATAACGTAAACAATACCCATGCTTATTAATATATTACAAGACATTCTTACATAGATAGACTGCAGCTAGTAAAGCTGTGTAGCATTTAGTGGTCATATTTTTGCTTTGTGAATCATAAACACTACTTTTTTCTACATTCTCACTCTTGTTGCAGTTGTCTTTCACAACTACTAAATGCCACCAAATGACACACACAGCATCACACAAATGTAGATGACTTGCACCTGCCAAACACATACAACACACACACATGCACACACACTCATCAATGAGGCTGTAAGCAGTATTTTCAATGGGACGTGTTGTTGGTCTTGAGGTTTAGATCCTATGGAGTGCTGCTAATCCTCGCCAACAAAAACCAGCCAACCTTTTAATCCCAACACCATAAAAATACCAACGCTCCGTCTTCTTTTAGCACCTGGATTCTTTTACTTGCCTGTTGCAAGGGACGCTGACATATGGGCGAGGGAGGAGGAAGGGCTTGTGATGATGAAAAGGGGATGTTAAGATGGATATATGGGCCGGGGTCGTGGGGGAGATTACCGCACAGGAGAAAATAAGCGTATTTTGCGTACTGCTTTCCCCGGCCCGGTCCTTTCAAAGGAAGGGTAGCCCTCTGTTGATTTAAGCAGCACAAAGGAGGTCCTAATCCTTTCAAGGGAACCAAATCAGTCCATGGAGAAGCACACTCAAAAGGAAGCCTCCCTGTCAAGGCCTTTGAGACACCCCCATTGGACGCCACAAATCAAAGGCCTCTATGCGGAGAATGTGTCTGTGCCCACAAAAAGTGCGGGGAAATGAGCTCAACGACATGATAGCAGCAATCGGCTCGGTTTCTGCCACAGCCCTGACGGGGTCATAACTTCCGTATTAAAGGCTCCCCTCTCGGCCCGCCCACTAACACCCCCTCATTACACAGGAATGTCCATTCACCTTAGAGAGGGGGAAAATACTTTTAACATCAAATTAATGACTTGATAATGAGGTCGCATGTGGCCATAAATAGATGAACATCTCTCTCCTCTGACTGCAGCACAGCTCCCGGTGCTGGAACACGACATTGCCTCAAAACGACCATACACACGTACGTGGTAAACAAAAGTCCAGAACGACATGTCTGTCATTGCATACAACCATGCTAACGTCACCATGTCGGAACAATTACAAGATGGCAATACACCTGTTCACTTGTATCAAATTAAAATAAAACATGCCTGTACCTTTAAGTGCAGCTGTGCTGAAAAATTTCTCTGAGCTGGCATCAGAAACCTACAAAAAAAAACAGAAGAGTTAGATTTTTTTTTTTTTTTTAAAGAAAATGTTAAATAATTACAGAATTGTGGTTGATGTTGCTCAATTCCATTTAATCAACAAAATATGGAATTGTGTATTAGTTTGACATTTAAGAAACATCACATGGTTACATTGTACTCATCAACATGCCTGAAAAGGAGTCAGAAAAAGCAGAACTCACTGTATTTATAACTGCAATGTTGACACTAGTTCACATGTTTGTTTACATTTATATTGTGTCAACTTCCTCTTGTTGGGGAAAAACATCAATAAGCAAATATGATTTATTTTTATTACACTAGCTTGTGCATTGTTTGGGAAAAATTAAGACATAAAAATGTTACAAATAAGAATGTGTGGCTTAAATTAAAGTAAAAAATAGGAATACATTAGATAAAGCGAAATGTGTTTAAATAGAATAGAACATGCTAGAAAATATTGGATATTTCACAACCGTATCTTTTATTTTGCATTTATTTATTTATGACATAATGACGTCAACCACATAAATATTGATCACATCAACACAATGTCAACGTCAGATTCAAACGTCACTTCAGTTTTTGTCCATGTGGGGGCACTGTTGCTCCGTGACTCTACAGCTACAAGCCGCCAGGACGGCGTCTTCAATAATAACTCCCCAAATATGGATTTGAAACCAAAACTGGACAATAAAAATATAGCACAGCTATAACAACAAATCTTCAGCTGACTATATTTTGTTAAATTATTCCTATTCAAACCTTCTGCTGGATTTCACCAAGGACGTAAAGAAAGCAAGACAATTACATTTGATTAAAAGCTGCACATGTTGACTATAATTTGCCATTTAAAAATGCCTTTAGAATATTAATTTAGCAGCATATGTAATGTTATGTTTGTGTAGTATGCTTGTGTTAATAGTCTGACATAATACATGTACTAATAAACAACACAATAAAATGCTGGAATAAGGTAAACAATAGAACTGTAGCAGCAACTAAAGTCAGATATTATTGTACCTTAAATGTATGTTGTCAATCTTCTTTTTTGAAACGGTATATTCCACAAAAAAAGTCTACTCCGTGTGCACGAATGACCGCCATGCGGACAGAAAGGTGAAGAAGGAGAAAGAAAGCCACCCCAAAAAGCAGAACCTTTCGGACAAAGAAAAGCGTGAGTCTCGAAGCTTCTTTCTAGAAAGCACGACGAGCAGGAGAAAAACAATATCCTTTTTTTGTTGTTGTTTATTCTCCTCAATATCCAAAAGAGGTCCGGGGATCCGGTTGTGTTTGCACCGAAGAAGCAATCCAAGGGGGGGGCAGCAGCTCAAACCATCAAGCCTAATTCGCAAAGGCAGTTATTTTCTTGTAGTTTTCTACTCTCCATCCTTCCACGGCACACCAACTCGCATCCATTCGGTGACCGAGTGCCGGAGCGCCGCTGATGCCTTCACGGTGGGTCGGGTCCACCCACTTCCGGGTCTAGAGGCGCTTCACCGCTGGGTGACACATCGCGTCTTTACGTTCGCAGTAAAATGGCGGGCAAAAAAAAGAAAAGGCGACCCGACAGCGCAAAGCAGACTGCGAGCAGGGAGAGGAGCGACAGGGAAAAAGGAGGGGAACGCTTTCTTCCACTGAAGACTGCAGATGATGTCAGACGCCAGGAGGTTGCTCCCACCGCGAGGGAAGGGAAACTAAACCGTACCTCCATAAACGGAATCGTTTCTTATTTTGAAATATTATTACGATTCCCGATTGAATGAAGGTTATTGTGTGTGTGTTTTTGACGAACTCTTTTTTGGACACTGAATTTATGTAACTGATTGTTTTGTGTTTCAATTTTGTGAACTTATTTTTTTAATATATTAAAGTTAAAGTTTAAAGGCATACTGAAATAAAATTGTCTTATTTAAATGGGGATAGCAGGTCCATTTTATGTGTCATACTTGATCATTTCGCGATATTGCCATATTTTTGCTGAAAGGATTTAGTAGAGAACATCGACGATAAAGTTCGCAACTTTTGGTCGCTGATAAAAAAGCCTTGCCTGTACCGGAAGTAGCGTGACGTCACAGGTTGTGGAGCGCCTCACATCTGCACATTGTTTACAATCATGGCCACCAGCAGCGAGAGCGATTCGGAACGAGAAAGCGACGATTACCCCATTAATTTGAGCGAGGATGAAAGATTTGTGGATGAGGAAAGTGAGAGTGAAGGATTAGAGGGCAGTGGAAGCGATTCAGATAGGGAAGATGCTGTGAGAGGCAGGTGGGACCTGATATTCAGCTGGGAATGACTAAAACAGTAAATAAACACAATACGTATATATACTCTATTAGCCACAACACAACCAGGCTTATATTTAATATGCCACAAATTAATCCGCATAACAAACACCTCCCCCCTCCCGTCCATATAACCCACCAATACAACTCTAACACCCGCACAACACGCTCAATCCCACAGCCCAAAGTACCGTTCACCTCCGTAAAGTTCATACAGCACATATATTTCCCCAAAGTTACGTACGTGACATGCAAATAGCGGCACGCACGTACGGGCAAGCGATCAAATGTTTGGAAGCCAAAGCTACATACTCACGGTAGCGCGTCTGCTATCCAACTCAAAGTCCTCCTGGTTGTGTTGCTGCAGCCAGCCGCTAATACACCGATCCCACCTACAGCTTTCTTCTTTGCTGTCTTCATTGTTCATTAAACAAATTGCAAAAGATTCACCAACACAGATGTCCAGAATACTGTGGAATTTTGCGATGAAAACAGACGACTTAATAGCTGGCCACAATGGTGTCCCAATATGTCCGCACAATCCGTGACGTCACGCGCAAAGGTCATCATACCGAGACGTTTTCAGCAGAATATTTTGCGGGAAATTTAAAATTGCACTTTACTAATCTAACCCGTATTGGCATGTGTTGCAATGTTAAGATTTCATCATTGATATATAAACTATAAACTATCAGACTGCGTGGTCGGTAGTAGTGGGTTTCAGTAGGCCTTTAATTGAACATTTTTGAGCAATATTTGTGTGTTCAAAAACTCAATTCGTTAAAATTCACTGTGTAAGAAAATTCAGTTTAGGTTGTATTTTTCCTGACTTGTTTACTTCCGGTGATCAAAGTGGTGGTCAACCAAACCAATATGGCAGTGGTTCTTAACCTGGGTTCGATCGAACCCTAGGGGTTCGGTGAGTCGGCCTCAGGGGTTCGACGGAGCCTCCGCCGCGGAGGTCAAGACACACCCGACTCATCGTGTAAATAAAAACTTCTCCCTATCGGCTTTATGGATACGTCAACAGCAGAAGTCAGACTGATTTGCAGGTGTGTAATTTGTTGTGAGTTAATGTACTGTGTTGGTTTTGTTCTTTGAACAAGGTGATGTTGATGCACGGTTCATTTTGTAAACCAGTAAAAAAACATAACTTTGTCTTGAATTTGAAAAAGAAAACATTTTATTTTTCACTAAAGAAGGGTTCGGTGAATGCGCATATGAAACTGGTGGGGTTCGGTATCTCAAACAAGGTTAAGAACCACTGCAATATGGCTACCGTGCAGAACTATCTGAGTACGCATATTACTGCAAAAAGCAAATCCATCCATTTTCTACCGCTTGTCCCTTACGGGGTCACGGGGGGTGCACACGGGCGGAAGGCGGGTTACACCCTGGACAAGTCGCCACCTCATCGCAAGGCCAACACAGATAGACAGACAACATTCACACTCACATTCACACACTAGGGCCAATTTAGTGTATAGGGTGCGGTATAGCTCGGTTGGTAGAGTGGCCGTGCCAGCAACTTGAGCGTTCCAGGTTCGATCCCCGCTCCCGCCATCCTAGTTACTGCCGTTGTGTCCTTGGGCAAGACACTTTACCCACCCGCTCCCAGTGCCACCCACGCTGGTTTAAATGTAACTTAGATTTTGGGTTTAACGATATAAAAGTGCTTTGACTCACTAGAGAAAAGCACTATATAAATATAATTCACACACCAGGGCCAATTTAGTGTTGTCAATCAACCTATCCCCAGGTGCATGTCTTTGGAGGTGGGAGGAAGCCGGAGTACCCGGAGGGAACCCACGCAGTCACGGGGAGAACATTAAACTCCACACAGAAAGATTGCGAGCCCAGGATCGAACCCAAGACTTCCGTATTGTGAGGCACACACACTGTGCCATAGTGGTGGTCAACCGTGGTGGTCAAACCAAACCGTGCAGCAAACAGAGTGTGGACTCTCTGAGTACGCAAAGGGCCTATATATTACTGCAAAAAGCACAAAAGAGAAAAAAAGTAAACTACAAAAGAATTGAGTTCTTAGACATGTCCAACTATCTGGTGCTCGACAAAACAGATGAACAAATGGAAAAGCGATTTGAACGGTTCCAACAGCCTAAAACAACGCAAGCAAAGGCCATTTTTCTTTAAGAGAGGCAAAATGCCAATCAATACGCTTTGACAACAGACGCTAAAGGCTTTGGCATTACTTGAACGCCACTTTGAGCCTCGCATATTTAATCAGAATCAGAAACAGAATCAGAAATACTTTATTAATCCCCGAGGGGAAATTAAGATTTTCAGAACAATCCCATTCAAGAGCAGACAAACATTTCAGGGAGACAGAATAGGATCGCTGATGGTTCTGCCAACTTCCGTCGCCCCTTACAAAAAAGGTGAGAAACAGGTATAAAAAAAAAAATATATCTATATATATTCACTCAAAGCCTGGGCCCCTGGAGAGGGGGTCCCAATTGAGGCCAACCAAGGAGAAAAAAACAACCTCATAGCCATAGCATTGCACACATGAACATGCGTGTAAGAGGGAAACATCAAAGAACACAAAGGACATTAAAGAAATTAAAAGAGCAGAGCTGATGCAACCAGCTGCCACTCCAGCAGTGCCACTTCTACACACAGCCACAACAAAAAAACAAAAAATAATTAACCAATAATATATATTGCGCACACACGATTGCACCATGCATAGACAAGCAACCAAACAAAAACATAATTTCAACACCCGCACACACTGTGGAGGCCTCTGCGGTGTTCCACGCCATCGTCTGCTGGGGTGGGGGGAACATGGCCAGAGACAGGAGCAGACCCAACAAAGCAACTTAGAGAGCCGACTCCACCCTCGGCCGCCCACCAACTCTCGGCCAGTGTCCAGTCCGCATGGATGAGCGAGGATTCGTCCAAGGAGACCGAGGCGTCCGATACATGCTCATTCAGCCAAAACACCGTCAAGCCCGTCCGTCCCGGCGCCCAGCGCCAGCTCCGCAGCCCTGTCTATTCATCCGCATCTCCTCTCCAGTCTCTGCTAACGGACTCCGGTGTGGCAGAGACCCAGTAGCTGGTCCCCCATGTTTCCGAGAGGCAGATCCAGAAGCCCACAAAAAAGCACAGCAGAAGTCACGAAAGTGCCACCCCTTGTCGCACAGCCCCAAAGGGTCCCGAACCAAAAGGCAAAAAAAACAACAACACATGAAAACAAGAGGAAAACACCAGGAACACAAAAGGATGACACAAGAGCACAGAGCTCCTGCCACCAGCAGCCACTACAGCGGCGCCATCTTGTTTGATTCTTATTTGTAATGATTCTTAATCGATTTTAAAAAATCCAAAATCGATTAAAAATTTAAAAAAAAATTTTTTTTATGTCCTGTCCACTTTTCTTTCAAGTAATGTAGACATTTAACACAGCTGTTTATTTTATGAAGGGATGTAGTTAATCATAGAACTGGCAGCCAATGTAATTAAAAATAATGGATTTTGAATTGAGAATCCTTTTGAATCAAAAAGCGATTCTGAATCGAATCGTTACCCCCAAGATTCAAACTGAATAGGATCAAACAGACCCCAAAGATTCACAGCCCTACAACCTATAATCATTCTAAACTCAAGACTCGTTTCTGGTCAATTAGGACTGAAGCAAATGATCCAGTGCCAGAACCAGCCAATGAGATGTCAAAATTGCAGTCAGGTGACACAGGTCTTACAAAGTGGCAGGTTATGCAGCACTACATGTACAGGCCATGTAATCTGCTGTATGTGCTTGGATCCATTTTTATGAACACTAAACAGAGGAAGTTGCTTTGCATTAGTGAAAAAAATCCCAATATTCTTTAAAAAATGATAAAAGCTGATCACATGATGGTACAAACAATAACAAAAACATTATAACAGGCCTCAAAAACAGAATGACACTTTTTTTTTTTTTTTTACTAGAAAGACACTCAGAATGTACATAAAAAATACAGAATGTGGGATTTACAAAATTAACTATGAACAATAAAACACTGAATATTGAGATGATACGAACTTTGCTCTTCATCTTCCCAGACAACCAATCCTTGATCAACATCTTTTATAATTGAGCAAGAACAACCCAGTTTCAGCAAAAACACTGAACCAGAAAAGCAAAGGGTAAAAAAACATCTATATTCGATATAATACCACTTTTCTGCAGAACTTTGTTGTAGAAATCTGCCTCTATCTGACACTCGCCTCTCACTCTGCGTTGTGCCTGTTCTGGATGGAGCTGTTGCAATGTAGTTACTATGACTACTGTAGTGCCTTCGTCACTTAAAACTGCAGATTCAAAACAATGGAATCATTTCTATAGTTTGGAAACATTCAGATACAATTTTTTTGATAAAGCGCTTTGGGTATTGTGCAGGTATAGTGATGCTCTACAAAGCATTTACCATTTCAATTCATTTTAATGGGCAACTAAGGGTTGTTTTGAATAAAGAGCTCTGTTACAGAACCAATTGAAAAACACATAAGTTGAGGTACTTACTTGAAATCAAATATTTTCATTGTCAGCGCATAAAAAACTGTTACAACCTTCTAAATATGTATGTTATGAAATAACAGTCATATAGTCATCTTTGCACTCCTTTCACCCAAAATAGTAGCCGTGAATGTGTTCTACTGTTCTATGTTAGAAGTTGTGGTTACATGCCAACAGTTATAGCAAACAAACAAAAACAAAAATAGATAGTGGATATGATGAAACGTAAATGGTAAATGGGTTATACTTGTATAGCGCTTTTCTACCTTCAAGGTCCTCAAAGCACTTTGACACCATTTCCACATTCACCCATTCACACACATGAAAGGCCCTAACCACGACCCATCAGGAGCAAGGGTGAAGTGTCTTGCTCAATGACACAAAGGACATGACCTGGATGGCGAAAACTGGGGATCGAGCCAGGAACCCTCAATATGCTGGCACGGCCCGCTACCAACCGAGTCGTGAACAATAAAAGAATAAAAGAAAACCCACGTTTCCACCAATAAATGTTGTGTTAATTCATTCACGATAGTGTTTTAATGTAATGAAGACATTCTGTAATGAAATAACAAATACAGTCCATCGGTGGTGAAATACTCTGTTGCTAAGACGGCGTCTGCGCACAGATGCTGCATCTGACGAGTTAGGATGCAGGAAAAGAATGCAAAAATGGTACTAAAGAAACATATACAATTATTGCTTGCCAGCAGATAATTTAGCTATATTTTGTGCCTCCAATGCTAATGGTCTGACTAGCAATAGTATTTCAACGTCGCCTGTACAACCTTCCATCTCTGTCTCTTCTTTTCTCCAGCTGTGGCTCATCAACACATAAACATGTTTGCACTTTCCACATGACAATTTCATTGTACTTCAATCAATCAATCAATCAATGTTTATTTATATAGCCCTAAATCACAAGTGTCTCAAAGGGCTGTACAAGCCACAACGACATCCTCGGTACAGAGCCCACATACGGGCAAGGAAAACCCACCCCAGTGGGACGTCAATGTGAATGACTATGAGAAACCTTGGAGAGGACCGCATATGTGGGTAACCCCCCCCCCCCCTCTAGGGGAGACCGAAAGCAATGTATGTCGAGTGGGTCTGACACAATATTGTGAAAGTCCAACACATCAGCGAAAGTCCAGTCCATGGTGGGGCCAGCAGGAACCATCCCGAGCGGAGACGGGTCAGCAGCGTAGAGATGTCCCTATCCGATGAACAGGCTAGCGGTCCACCCCGGAGCAGAGTAGAAAAGAAAAGAAAAGAAACGGCAGATCAACTGGTCTAAAAAGGGAGTCTATTTAAAGGCTAGAGTATACAAATGAGTTTTAAGATGAGACTTAAATGCTTCTACTGAGGTAGCATCTCTAACTTCATTCCATAATATTGGAGCCCGAATAGAAAACGCTCTATAGCCCGCAGACTTTTTTTGGGCTCTGGGAATCACTAATAAGCCGGAGTTCTTTGAACGCAGATTTCTTGCCGGGACATATGGTACAATACAATCGTCAAGATAGGCAGGAGCTTGACCGTGTAGTATTTTATACGTAAGTAGTAAAACCTTAAAGTCGCATCTTAGGTGCACAGGAAGCCAGTGCAAGTGAGCCAGTATAGGCGTAATATGATCAAACTTTCTTGTTTTTGTCAAAAGTCTAGCAGCCGCATTTTGTACCATCTGTAATCTTTAAATGCTAGACATAGGGAGGCCCGAAAATAAAACGTTACAGTAATCGAGACGAGATGTAACGAACGCATGGATAATGATCTCAGCATCGCTTGTGGACAAAATGGAACGAATTTTAGCGATATTACGGAGATGAAAGAAGGCCGATTTAGTAAAACTCTTAATGTGTGACTCAAACGAGAGAGTTGGGTCGAAGAAAATACCCAGATTCTTTACAGAGTCGCCTTGTTTAATTGTTTGGTTGTCAAATGTTAAGGTGGTATTATTAAATAGATGTCGGTGTTGAGCAGGACCGATAATCAGCATTTCCGTTTTCTTAGCGTTGAGTTGCAAAAAGTTAGCGGACATCCATTGTTTAATTTCATTAAGACACGCCTCCAGCTGACTACAATCCGGCGTGTTGGTCAGCTTTAGGGGCATGTAGAGTTGGGTGTCATCAGCATAACAGTGGAAGCTAACACCGTATTTGCGTATGATGTCACCTAGCGGCAGCATGTAAATACTAAAGAGTGCAGGGCCAAGAACCGAACCCTGGGGAACTCCGCACGTTACCTTAACATAGTCCGAGGTCACATTGTTATGGGAGACACACTGCATCCTGTCAGTAAGATAAGAGTTAAACCAAGACAAGGCTAAGTCTGACATCCCAATACGCGTTTTGATACGCTCTAATAAAATATTATGATCAACAGTATCGAAAGCGGCGCTAAGATCAAGAAGCAGCAACATAGATGAAGCATCAGAATCCATCGTTAGCAATAGATCATTAGTCATTTTTGCGAGGGCTGTCTCCGTAGAGTGATTTGCCCTGAAACCGGATTGAAAAGGTTCACAGAGATTGTTAGACGCTAAGTGTTCATTTAGCTGCTGTGCGACAATTTTTTCGAGAATTTTCGCGATAAACGGAAGGTGGGACACCGGCCGGTAGTTCACCATGAGGTCAGGATCGAGGATAGGTCTTTTGAGTAGAGGATGAATAACCGCTTTTTTGAATGCTAGGGGAACAGTACCAGAGGAAAGTGATACGTTTATAATATCTAACACTGATGGACCTAATAAAACAAAAAGCTCCTTGATAAGTTTCCCAGGAATTGGGTCAAGTAAACATGTTGTTTGTTTTGTCCCATTTACACATTTTAACAATTCCTCCAATGTTATTTCATCAAAGAGAGAGAAACTATTTTGGAGGGCGGTATTCGTCGTATATACAGTCGTATCTGTGTTAATAGAACCCAGTTGTAGCTGAGATGCATTGTCTTTAATCTCTTTTCTAATGACTTCAATTTTCTTATTAAAGAAATTCATAAAGTTATCTGCTGAGTGGGTGGAGCTACTGGGAGGAGTCCCTTGTTGGGTTAGCGATGCTACTGTACTAAACAGAAATTTAGGATCATTTTTGTTGAGGTGGATGAGATTTGAGTAATATTTAGCTTTAGCTGAGGTAAGCATGCGTTTATAAGTTATTAAACTATCACTCCATGCTTGATGGAAAACCTCAAGTTTAGTCGCACGCCATTTGCATTCCAGCTTTCTACATGATAATTTCTGGGCTTTAGTTTCTTCTGTAAACCATGGGGTACGCCTTTTAGGGGCCCTTTTTAGCTTTAGCGGTGCTACACTATCAATGGTGTCGCGCAGGGCGTCATTAAAGCTGTTAGTGAGGTTATCAATAGAGCCCACATAATTTGGGAATGGTGCCATTACCGAAGGCAGTAGGTCAGTAAGAGTCGTCGTTGGGGCAGCATTAATGTTGCGGCTGCTATAGTAGTTATTATTATTATTATTAGTTTGTTGACAATGAGTCAGAACTTCGAATTTTATAAGGTAATGATCGGACATTACTTTAGTGTACGGGAGTATCGTAACTTTAGAGGTGGTGACACCCCTGACAAGCACTAGATCTATCGTATTACCGTTGCGATGCGTGGGTTCATTTATTATTTGTGTAAGACCACAGCTATCAATTATAGTCTGGAGCGCCACGCATGGAGGGTCCGATGGGGTATTCATATGGATGTTAAAGTCTCCCATTATGATTATATTGTCGGCGTGCGTCACTAGATCAGCAACAAACTCTGAAAATTCATTGATAAAGTCCGAATAGGGCCCTGGGGGGCGGTAGATGACAGCCAGGTGCAGAGGCAGCGGTGTGACAAACTTCACAGTGAGCACCTCAAACGAGTTATATTTATTATTTAGGTCCGAGGTAAGGCTAAAGTTTTTGTTGTATATTAGTGCAACACCCCCACCCCTTTTAATGGGACGGACGATATGCGTTCCCGTATAGCCAGGAGGAGACGCCTCACCCAGCGCAAAAAATTCGTCTGGTTTGAGCCAGGTCTCGGCTAGACCAACGACATCAAGATTGTTGTCTCTGATGACTTCATTAACTAATAACGTTTTGGAAGACAATGACCTTATGTTTAAAAAGCCCATATTATAGGTAGTGGGCTGTTTTGAGGAGTTTTTGTTGAAAGTATCCGTAGTAGCAATACTAATAATATTACGTTTATTATGCGTAGTGCACTTTAAATAATTTTGACCATATCTAGGAATTGATATGACAGGAATTTTTAGATCGTTTGCCACCTCAGTAAAATGCATGTCCACCTCTGACGCAGAAAAAACATTATTTGAGTTGTATATTATTCTAAGAGAATTTCCTGGCGCTGGCTAGTTCTAGCTTAACAGACTCCTTATTAGCGCTTCTTTGTGGATTAGCATTTAGCTTTTTCGTTAGCCCCGCTAACAACAACGCATTTAGCTTCGTTGTTAGCCCCGCCCGACACCCCCGCTTCTGCTTCCGAGCGCACCGCTTACGTCTCTTTCGTTGATGGTCTCCGCTGGTAGTGTACGCCGCTGCTTCAAAGGCCACTGCTGGATGTAGCTCGCGAAGAATTCCCAAGCTAGCGAGTAGGTCCACCGTACACGCATCTTTCAGCCCAAAGTGGCCCGATCTCTCCACATCCAGAATCGTAAGTCGGTCGTAAGTGATCACGGAGTGAACACGCTGTGAGCCAGCCATGAAATTGACTGAATTGAGGGGTATTTTTGCCAAATCGGTCTACACTTCCAGGAGCGCTCGCAAGAAGCCGCTGCCTTGAAGCGCCGCCATCTTGGAAATCTACTTCAATATTTGCATTACTCTCAACAAAAGAAGCACATTGATTGCGGTTAAGAATGGTTTGGTTGTGTTAAAAAGAGTACTTCTATTGATATTTTCTGTAGTATTGGTTTTCATTTGAATTTTACAAATTTATTTAGGTTGTATTATGTTGTTACAAAATGCTATTTTATTATTGTATGTCATGCCCTTGTGACAGTTTTATTTCAGATACATTATCAGCATAAATTAATCCATCTGTTAGAAAAAACATAAACCACACCTTCACCATAGGAATTCAATACAACATTTTAGAACAATAATACAAGAACTAGTAATAAATACATCATTTTAAAGGGGCTCAGCTGTTTGCAATTTGCTCTCAGTTACTTTATTCAAACAAAAAATATAACAAGAACACCACAGGCTGGCTTACCTTTGGTGGTTTAACATCATTTTTTAAAGTGTCTTTATTCCTTACAATTACTAATTATATTGAATAAAAAAAGCTCATCGGTCTGAGGAATTTGTTTGGCGTTCATGCTTGTAGACAGCAGTCTTATACACTCGTACACGCAAGTAGCACGTGCACACATACGAAAACAGTCTGAAAAAAAAAGTAACTAACAATTTGCAGTTATGTTGTTGTTATGATAACATATCATATTCAGTAATAGCTAACCTTAGCTATCCAGATTGCTATTATTAGCTACCAACACACAGAGCTAATGCATGTGCACATGTTACGCACAGGCAGTGTTGGGTTAGTTACTGAAAACCAGGAATTAGTTACAGTTACTAGTTACTTCATTTCAAAAGTAACTCAATTACTAACTCAGTTACTTACACCAAAAAGTAATGCGTTACTGTGGAAAGTAACTATTTAGTTACTTCTTTTTTTCTTCTTTTTTTTAAGGCTCCCATTAATGCCCTTTTAGCCTTCATTTCAGTACTGTTATTGCACTGGAGAATAATACAATCTGTTGATCAACTTGACATGCATTTGCATCACTGAACTCTGCTAAGCAATGTGGTCTACATACAACACACAAAGACAAAGATATGTTTCGAAGGGCCAATTTGTTTCTGGCCAGAACAAATTGACAAAACTATTTTAAATAGCTGCAACATAACATACATAAGTAACAAACAGCATAATAACAGCATAGCTGTAAAGCAAGGAAGGCACACACTACATACACAAAGCCTAACCAGGCATTTTTTCCTCAAGGATTTCGGACACAAAATCATGTCTGAAGCCCAGAACACTCTACACATTTCCCCAGTTTTAGTTTAGAGATAAGGAAAGATTGGCCTGGCCCACTAGGATCCCTCTTTATGTTTGTGAACTTTATAGTCTATACATTTAGAGTGATGTGATAATCAAACACTCTAGAAGTCTAGAATGAAAGAGTATATAAGAATTGACAGCAACGTTCCCTCGAAGGTGCGCGCCTGTGCAATTGCGCACTGCTCAAGCATCCTCTGCGCACGGCAAATCTATGCCACGCACAAAATCAAATTAAAAAATAAGTGCATAACAATTTTCGACACGACACGGACACGACAGAGAAAACACTTTTCGTCATCCTTCTTCAAATATTGTAACGTCTGTCGAGACGCTTTGAGGACATGAATTCCATCCATCACTTTACTGAGCAAAACTCTTTATTGTCGGCCATAAACACATCATCAAAACATTAGTAAAAAAATGATATCTAGCAAAAGTGGTCATTTTCTGCAGTACAAACCAGACCAAAAGCAACTTTGTTATATCAACAGCAGCCGCTCGCTCTTTCTCACTTGCGCCAACACATGCACATATGGCACTTAGCCAGTGATGCGTTTACAGCCACACAAAAAGTCGGACAACTCCAACAATCCCCTACTTACATCTCATTGTGCAACATGTGAATGTTTTAATGGGAACTAAATGCAATGTCTGAAAGGGCTACAAATTATTTTCAAAGCAGGACCTCCACCCAGACAAACAATACAAGTACACAGTTCATGAAAAACAATATTTGTTGTTATTGTCATTGTAAGTGGGCCTAAACACTTATATTAGAAATGGAAATGACTGCTGTCATTTGATTATAATAATAAGAGAATGTTGTCTGTCTATCTGTGTTGGCCCTGCGATGAGGTGGGGACTTGTCCAGGGTGTACCCCGCCTTCCGCCCGAATGCAGCTGAGATAGGCTCCAGCGACCCCGAAAGGGACAAGCGGTTGAAAATGGATGGATGGATGGAGATTGAACATGTTATTTAGTCAGGTTTGGGACAGGTGTGCTGCTGGTGTAGCCACAGTGTGCACGTCTGATGTTGCTCACATGGGCTCCACTGAATGCTCAGGGACTTTTTGCGTTTGCTCACACATGAACAATTAGAGGGAACATTGATTGACAGAGTGTGTACCTTCAGTGCTGAATGATGAGCAGAGGCAGAGTTAATCCTTAAGTGGTGGTGGTGGAGGGAAAGTGCCATTGGAGTCTCTGTCTCTCTTTACTAGCTTTGTCGAAGCATGTTGCTTATGTAGCTTGTTTCAGCAGATTTGAACTGTTGTTTTGGGCAGTAGATGGGATCTTTGATCCAAAGCACAATTTACATTTATCTAAAATGTTATTTTATTTGTGCTCGACAAAAGAAAAGTAGTCAAAATATCTCCATGTTAACAAACTCGACTTCTGGCTCCGCCATGATTTAGACACGCCCCCCCCCCCCCCCCTCCTCTCCCCCCACACTCCCACTCACACACACAGAGCGCAAGTCTCTCTTCCTTGGCTTGTGACACAAGAAGAATCAGAACGATGACACTGCAGCGCTCCGATAAAACACACTTTATACTACATAAAAAGTAACGTAAAATAACGCAGTAACGCAACATGTAGTAACGGTAACTGAGTTACTGAATATAAAAAATAACGCGTTAGATTACTAGTTACCGCCGAAACTAACGGCGTTAGTCCCAATACTGCGCAAAGGGGTAGTTACGTCAATACCTGCTAAAAGACGTATATAATGTATGATATGATGCTAAAAATACCTTGGAAGGTAAGCAATTCATTTGTAAATAGAAAAACAACAATGTCACTTTTTCACTTTTTTTTTTATTAAACAAAGACTAAAAGACATCTCCAAATAAGTGAAGTGAATTATATTTATATACTGTAGCACTTTTTCTCTAGTGACTCAAAGCTCTTTTACATAGTGAAACCCAATATCTAAGTTACATTTAAACCAGTGTGGGTGGCACTGGGAGCAGGTGGGTAAAGTGTCTTGCCCAAGGACACAACGGCAGTGACTATGATGGCGGAAACGGGGATCGAACCTGGAACCCTCAAGTTGCTGGCACGGCCACTCTACCAACCGAGCTATGCCGCACAAGTCTTTAAACGCAATGTTTATGAATCTGTCTGATGGCTGAGTTCACCTGGAAGTAGTTTGTACCTAAATATTTTGGACAGACTCAGTTTCTTTGTGGTATATATCAATAATATTTGTGAAGTGAATTATATTTATATAGCGCTTTTCTCTAGTGACTCAAAGAGCTTTACATTGTGAAACCCAATATCTAAGTTACATTTAAACCAGTGTGGGTGGCACTGGGAGCAGGTGGGTAAAGTGTCTTGCCCAAGGACACAACGGCAGTGGCTAGGATGGCGGAAGCGGGGATCGAACCTGCAACTCTCAAGTTGCTGGCACGGCCACTCTACCAACAGAGCTATACCGCTATTTCAGCATGCGTATTGCCCCTTTTAAACATGACATTATGTCAACAAAAGTGTAATTTTTTCCAAAAAGTGTAATTATGCCAACATAAGCATCCAAACGTCCCATCGTGCATATTCTCAATTCTCCTGGTCGTCTTTGGTCTTCTTCTACGTTTGTTTAGCTGCAAGCTCAAATCCATGTCGAATCATATGGATTTGCAGACATGTTGTTTAAATGCATTGTATCCATGTTGTTTTTGTTGTTGTTGTTGTTTTTTACATTTGATTTAATTGATATTAATGTAAAATAGGAAAAGCAAAATACTAGTAATTTTTTGTTTTACTTTAAAAAGAAAGAAGTATGAAAAAAACGAGTATAGATTCTCTTGTGGTGGTTTTAAATGAGTAAAACATTATCAACGAATGATACATGAATTTGTCCGGACCACTTTGTACTAGTGTGGGGCAATGTGCCGCTCCAAATGCCGGTTGTTTCTACTATGTAGAGCGGACTTCTACAGTATGTTCTTCCAGCTGCTGCTTCGTCAAACACACCATCAGCAGCTTTCCCGTATTTTCCTGGATGAATGTCTGCCATTTACATATTATTTTAATGTCCTGCTTCAGTATCGTGCCAAGTTGGCTGCATACTGTCATCTTTTTGTTGATTAATTTTTTTAATTCAATGATTATCACCCACTTTTTCTTCTCAACACTGTCCTTCACACTCACTTTCTTCCTTCCCAGGTTATGTCCATCTCTAGCTTTGAGCTAATGCTAGCAAGTAAGCTTGAATGTTTCAAGGCAAATCTCGCAGGGTTTATTGTGACATTTGCTACTCCAACTAATGGTGGGGAGGCTTGTAACTCAAATTTATGCTCGCAACTTAAAGCACAACAAAAAGCAGAGCGACAGCTCGTTTGGAATGTGAATCTTTCAACACCCCACGATTCAATTCGAAACCGATTCTTGGGGTGACAATTATCGATTCTCGATTCAAACGGATTCTTCGCAAAGTATTATTTGGGATGTACTGTAAGTCAGTGGTCCCCAACCACCGGGCCGATTGGTACCGGGCCGCAAAAGAAATAAAAAAATAAAATAAATTTTTTTTTTTTTAATTAAATCAACATAAAAAACACAATATATACATTATATATCAATATAGATCAATACAGTCTGCAGGTATACATTCCGTAAGCACACCTGATTGTATTTCTTTACGAAAAAAAAAATACAATACAAAAATAAATTCCCCCCCCCTCCACACCCCCCTCCCTCCCGGTCCGTGGGACAAATTTTCAAGCGTTGACCGGTCTGCAGCTACAAAAAGGTTGGGGACTACTGCTGTAAGTGATATTACAACATTGTCAAAACAAGTCATAGGTTGCAAAAGCGTTTCTTTTTACGTATTATGATATGAGTAAGAGTGGAAATAGCCTAAAAAAATTACTTTTAAGATCTGATTCTTAAACGTTAAAAACCAATTCAGGATTTTTATAAATAAAAATTTACAATAAGGATATTAACACTTTTTTTGGCACACCTATTGCTTTTAATTTTGTAACTGTCAAACTATGCATACTAATTGAAGACATATTTCACGTGTCTTTAATCTTTATATTAATTACGGCACTATTAGTGTTTTTGTTTTTCATTTAATATACATCTTTTACACTACAACCTAATGAACAATAACATTTTCGATGTATTGGGTTATGATACTCAAGTGAAGATGTGGACAATCCACCTTTACCTCCTATCCAGGAGATCGCAAAAAGCCGCTGCCTGACCAGGGCTCAGAAAATCTGCAAAGACTCCTCCCACCCCCACCAAGGACTGTTTTCACTGCTGGACTCTAGAAAGAGGTTCCGCAGCCTCCGAAGCAGAACCTCCAGGTTCTGTAACAGCTTCTTCCCTCAGGCCGTAAGACTCTTGAACGCATCATAATTAAATTATCCCCTCAACTCTCCCAAAATGGATTAACTCGCTGGAATAAAAAAGACAATACAACATACATCCATAAACGTGGACGCATGTGGAAAAGTGCAATATATTATTTGTACAGTAATCTATTTATTTATTTATTTATATATATTTATATATATTTATTTAGTTTATATATATGTATATATATATACATATTATTTATATATATTTATTTATTTATATATGCACCTTATTGCTTTTTTATCCTGCACTACCATGAGTTTAACGAAACTACCATGAGTTTAACGAAATTTCGTTCCTATCTGTGCTGTAAAGTTCAAATTTGAATGACAATAAAAAGGAAGTCTAAGTCTAAGTCTAAGTCTAGTCTTAAAGTAGTTGCATAGCCAGGTGAAAAGCAGCCGTTTGGCAAATTCTGGTGTATTTTCAGCAATATTAATTACACTGACCCTGTCAAGTACACCAATACATGAATAAAATCTGCATTACTATCATTTGTTTGCACTACCATATGCACAACTGAAAGAGGTGCATCACTTGTTGGAAAACACCAGCCCTGCATCAAGTTGTCCCTTACTTTTTTTTCCTGAAGTTGGCAAGCCTAAGTCCTTCATGAAAAGCTCTTCTTTGCAACCATGTTTTGCACTTGGGAGTCCTACTCCGCAGGCCTGCAGGTAGGTCAACTATTGATATAAAAAGCACTTTAAGGTCGTTCAGCCTTCAACGGGAGCTTTGAGCGCTCGCCATGCCCACCTTGACAAGGCTCACACTATAACCTCACAAGCTGCTACTTAGCCCAACTACAGAGTCTATAATTATGTGATAACTTTACAGAGCCCGAGAGGGATTTAGAAAAACTCAGTTTATTTGTTCAGGGTCAACTACAGAACATAATGGTGCTAGAGGTAGCAGAGCTCAGCAGTTTGCTCTAAGGGCCACTTCAACCCTTTCTCCACAAAGCAGCATAGTTTGATTCAGTCGGTTAGGCAATTTCAGCATTTTAAAAGCTATGGAGGCTTCACAAATAGCACATCTGTACCATGACAATTTCTGGAATGGGATGCAACACTTTGTAGTTATGCCACAGTATGGTCTGGTAAATCCTGATCAGGCTTGTGATTCCACCACAACTGGTTTGCTGTGTCACAAACCCAATTTATTTGGTTCAGGTTGAAAAATGGCTCTGTGACCACTCCTGCAGTGCAGATAAATGATTTTCCTCCTACTAAAAAGGGGCAGTTCGTCCCAAAACCTAAAAAACAAACAAAACAGTGTAATGCTTTATTCAACTCAAGCATGTATCAAGAAGACCAGCAACAAGGGTTGTGGCACGCAGATAGCACCAGTCAGCTTTACTTCTACTGAAAACAGAAGCAATAGTGTCAACCTGAACACTGATGTAAACATTCATACTGGGAGCACAAGGAGCAGAACAAAGCAGTTACCCTTCTGCCTACAAGTTTTTAATTTAGTTTTAGTCATAGTCCTTTGACGCAAATGTATTTTATTTTTAGTCTAATTTTAGTCATCTGAATTACACATTTTTGTCAACTAAAATTACAGCAAATCGACTAAAATATAAAGTATAAAAGATAAGGCCTTTAGTTTCTCCTTAATGTAACTCAAAGTGGCGCACCGCCATGGTAAAATTATAGCTGCAACAGCTTGAAAATATATATATATATATATATATATTTTTTTTTTTTAAAGTGAAACCAAATAAATTATAGTATTGAAGCCTCTAGAAGAAATCACACAAAGTCTGGCGCTCTTTTTAATTTTTTCTGCCAATATTGTGACAACAACCGGCCCAATTCCAACGGGTTTTACCTCCCGGGCAGACACTTTCGTCTCCGTGCTTCCCCGGACACACAACAACACTTCCTCATCCTGCGTCAATCCCCTTACAACAGGGGTGTCCAAACTTTTTCCACTGAGGGCCGCACACTGAAAAATCAAAGCAAGCGGGGGGCCATTTTGATATTTTTTATTTTAAAAACCAATACAATAAATGTATAAAACATATACATTTAGGCCTCCACTCAGGCTTGATCCCGGTGAACCCAAATGGTTTTTGTCAAAAAAATATATAAAAAATGTGTCATTATTTAGTATTATTATTATTATTATTATTCAAAGTTTAAATCTCTAGATCAACATTACGTCTATCTGTCAATATAACGTTTTTAAACATTTAAGTTGTGTGCCCTTTTTGTCAAAGAAAACCCTGTTTTTTTATGGAAAAAACACCAAATATGCAATATTTTCCCCCAATGAAATTTTCAAGTGGAATATTTGAGATTATACAATAATTAGAGCCTTAAAAAGGTCAATACCTCATAACAACATTGATTTTAATTCATTATTATTTTTTGAGCAATGACACACAAAAAAAATCCCACTAAAATTATTGGGGATCCAAAAGGGTCCTACTCATTAAAGTGTTAACAAATATATTATACATTTTTTATACTGTTTACTTTTAACACAATAATCTCGAGATCAGCTTCAGGTCTATCCGTCAATTATAAGTTTTATTGTTGTTCGTGTTTTTTGTTTGTTTGTTTTATGCCCTTCTTTAAAAAAAAAAAACAGCTCAGTTTTTTATATGGCAAACACAAAATATGCAACATTTTCCCCAAAAAATATCTCAAAGTGGAATATTTAATGTGACATAATTGGTGCCTTAAATAGGTCAATAATTCATAACGACGTTTATTCATTATTATGTTTTAAAGAAAGAAACAGGCAGCTTTGTGTTATTAGAGTAAACATTGCAACATTTTCTTGTTACATTTCACCTGTTTGCTCTTTTATACCACTTTTTATGTTTTATTATTTTTTTAATCATATTTTTAGAATGTGCCGTGGGGCGGTTAAAACATTTCTTGCGGGCCGCAAATGGCCCCCGGGCCGCACTTTGGACACCCCTGCCTTACAAGCACGGACGGTGCTTGTACATTACATTACCACCAGCAGGTCGTTACAGTATGAATAATTATATTTAGCCTATTATTAAGCGCACTTTTGATTAGTGATGTACCAAAAATTTGGCCGCCGAAAAAAGACTTTGACCACCAAAAACAGCACTGCCGAAACCAAATGTTTTGATGAAGTAAACGAGACACATGGGCTTGTCTGGAGCGTAGTCAGCATGTCTGCAACATGGACGTAGCTTTAATATATCCCAGACAGTGGTGTGCTGTCAGGGCCAGCAAGGCCTTCTCTGCTCTCTATTTTTTATTTTACTTTCTCTAAATATCTAAAAGTATTCATATTCTCCTCATGTCATATTATGCTCCTTCTAGCGCTGTTGTGTGAGTTTGTATCCAATCAGAATTCAGCTAGCTTATGTTGCCATGCTGCCTTCAGAATCAACAATGCAGGCATCCGTGCACTGTAAGTGAACCGGCACATACAGTTGATAGATAATTGAGATAGCCAATGAGATCGCGAGTTGTTGTCAGTAAGGCTTTCTAGCTGGCCTCACGTTGAACGTGACATTTACGCGTCCTGTGATTGGATACTCACTGGTTTGAGCAGCGGCGGTGCTATGCAGATCAGCAGAGCCACACCCGGGACCGTTAGCTGATGAATTTGAGAACACATACAGTTGATAGACAGTTGCAATAGACATTCAGATCACAAGTTGTTGACAGTAGCCTAGCTAGGATGTTAACGAGACTGTGATTGGATACTCACTTGTCATTCCAAAGTGAGTATCCAATCACAAGTTGCAATTTCAATTTACTAAAGCAGGAAGTATTGCGCCGTAGCCATACAGGGCTGGCAGAGAAATCACAGATACTCACTTTTTTAACCCACAAAGAAGCAGAACAAAACGTTGATTAGGTGGCAGATATATATTTCCAAGGCCATTTTAAGGAAGGATATTTAGAGAGAAACTACATCTCGGCCAAACCCAGAAGCTAGCTCATATGTCCCGGCAGGCAATGAAATGGGGAAATGCCTGCCACTTCCACTCGAATCAAGCGACTACGAGCGGTACCACTGGCTTATACGGCGTCAAATGGGTGCTACAAATTGTGAGCTCAAATCTTTTATTTCTTTATTCTTTCACGTTTAATATGGTTTTTGCAATTTTAATTTTGACAGTATCACATAAGATATGTTATAATTGCTGATGTGGGTTTATTGATTTTTAAATGAGCCAGAAAATAACCCGTTTTGTACACTGCTGAGGTAATTCAATGCGCAGTAGTGCGTAAATGTGTTCCTGTGTAGTATTTCTCCAGCAATGGTCATGTGGTGACATAAATTATGGTATTTTGAGAGGTAATCATTGAAGTCGGAAATCACTGAAGGCCTAGGTTGGAAACGCACGGCCCGCCACTGAAACTATGCAGTAACGTAAAAAGTGGTAACCCAACTCCTAGGGAAAATTAAAAAGCTCTACCCCTTTTTACTTAATTTGGAGGATGTACTGGTAGTGGGTGAGGGCTAGTGGTAATGAACATACTTGCCAACCTTGAGACCTCCAATATCGGGAGGTGGGGGGTAGGGGGTGGGGGGGGCTTGGTCGGGGGTGGGGGTGTGTGTGTGTGGTTGGGGGCGGGGGGCGTGGTTGGGGGCATGGTTATTTACAGCTAGAATTCACCAACTCGAGTATTTCATATATATATATATATATATATATATATATATATATATATATATATATATGAAATACTTGACTTTCAGTGAATTCTAGCTGTATATATATATATATATATATATATATATATATATATATATATATATATATATATATATATATATATATATATATATATATATATATATATATATATTTATTTTATTATACATTATAAATAAAATAAATACTTGAATTTCAGTGTTCTGGTGGCTATCCACTAGATGGCAGCATTGTCCCTGTTTAACTTCTCCGTTCATGATGAGTATATCATTTCGGCCACCGTGTTCAATGGAGAAGTCTGTTTTACAAAATTTACAGGCAACATACACCTTCCCCTTCGAACTGTCCTGGATGAACTGAAATTCTTGTTTCCATTCGTTTTGGAACTTGCAAGCGTATTTCTTCATCTTGCTCGTCGACGGCGTCGCCATGTCTGCAATTTCCTCGTTCTTCTGCTTCGTCTCCTTGTTGTGTGGCAGTTGTGCACTCTACTCTCTAAAAGCCCTAGATGTTATGACGTCATTGGGCAGGCAAGCTGTTTATATTGTGGGAAAGCGGACGTGAGAACAGGCTGTCCCCACTCAGGTCCGCATTGAGCTGGAGGGGGCGTGGCCTCCAGCTCCGGCTGAATACCGGGAGTTTGTCGGGAGAAAATCTCTGCTGGGAGGTTGTCGGGAGAGGCGCTGAATACCGGGATTCTCCCGCTAAAAACGGGAGGGTTGGCAAGTATGGTAATGAGTGAAGGGATGTATTGGGATTGGGCCTAAATGTCCATTGGTTGGACCTACCCTTACAAACCTGAAGTAATTTAAAATTATTTCAACAAACCCCAAACAGTAAAACCCTTACACATTGAAGGAGGTACAGTTGTCCAAAATAGGTCCTGGTTGTATCGGTACATGGACTCTTCCTTGGATGTTTATGGGCAAACCGATGACATACAGAACCAAGAATGTTAAGCTCCACTCAGAGGCGGAAAGGCTTGGCCTCAGGTGGCTGGTTAAAGTCCTTTCACTTGGTGTAGTTTGGTACTGCATGTGTTTATTTCATCAATTCTAATATTACATTTGTACATTTTGTTTCATAGATGGTAACAAACGAAATGATAAAACAAATCTATTTACAGTTGTAGATCACAGTAAATACTCAGTCTTAAATTGCAAAAGTCACTATAGTATGCAGAAATATGTATTTTATATGTAGTTCTTGTACTTTGAGAGGGAAAACAATTCCTTAAGCACATGGAACAACTATTTTCCAAAATTGTATTTACATAACTGTAACAGCCTGAAAACGTGTACCAGTCATTTCCAGCAGCTGCTATGAATGAGCTGCTGTTCCTTATTTGAAACACTTATGAGATTTTAGTGCAACCACAAGTCTGTGATTACAACCACCACCGTTCACATTCCTCACTGAACATTATCCTTAATACCAATAAAATGAAAACAGAGTTCATTGCACACATTACAAAGAGTTTCAAAACATCATCTGTTTAATACTGTAGACCACATATGTCAGAGTCAAGGCCCGCGGGCCATATCCGGCCCGCGAGAAGGTTTTTTACGGCCCTTGGGATGATCTTGATTTATTATTAGAACCGGCCCGCAGACCGCAGATCTTTTACACGCACCAAGCGGATGCCGGTCCAAGGTTCCGAAAGGGGGCGAGCGGCCCGCCGGGACGCGCCTGCCGGCCGAAGGGCTGCAGCCCGGCCGTCAGTCGCGGAGCCCGCCGTGCCACGTGCGCCAAGGGGGCGGGCCGAAACCCGGCCCCGAGGCCCTGAGACTTCTGCTTTGTTTCCCCAAACCGCGCGTCACCGCCGGGCCCGCACCACCGTCGGGCTGCAGCCCGAGCGTCGGTGGCGGAACCCGTCATGTGCCGCGCGCGCCAAGCGGAGCGGGGGGGTCAAGCGGGCCGAAACCCGCAGGCCACCCCCTCACCACGAGGCCCTGAGACTTCTGCGTTTGACCCCTACGCGCGGCCCGTCGGGACGCGCCCGCCGTCAAGCCACGAGGGCCAGCCGTCGGGTCGCGGAGCCCGCCGTGCCACGCGCGCCAAGGGGCGGGCCGAAACCAGCGGGGGGTTTCGGGCACCCAACTCGCCTCCCTCCCACGGAGGGAGGAGGGGGGTTTAATGTGAACATTACTGTGCAATCACATATTTAGAGTTTTTACTCAATTCAAGTTTAAAAGTTAAAGTTTAATATTTGTTTTCACTGCATGTTACTTCTCCTTAAACAAAGTGTTGTTTTTGATTTATAGATTTTTGCACTTTATTTTATTGTATTTCAATTTAATTATATTTTAAAAATATTTCAGTTGAGTGGATGATAGAAAATTGCTATTATTGTTTTTTTCTTTGAAGTAAATTTAGCCCACTTTTGCTAAAATAGAAAATATAGGCTACTGATGGTGCCTTGAATACCGGTTTCTTTCATTTAATGTTCATGTTATGGGGATTTTTATATAAAGGAAATTTGTCTTTTGTGTCTGTTGAAAATGAAAGATTACTGACAGAGCCATAAGAAAATATTGCTTTATTTATCTGATCATATTGGAATATATTTGTTAGGTTTTCAGTAGGTTCAATTAGGTTCACTAGACTATATGCGTCATTTAAAAATTTTTCAATGAACATTCGAACAGTCCGGCCCTCGGCTTGTAGCTAAATTTTTTATTTGGCCCTCCGTCCATTTGACTTTGACACCCCTGCTGTAGACTGAGGTACTAAGATCAAACATATGGATGGATGCAGTACTTCGGTAATTACAGATCTATTATCAGCTCATGAAAGACATTTAATCGATTTGTATTCCTTTTATGGATGTCAGTTCTCCAGTGAAACAAAACCACAGCCGTTTAGACCTTCCCCTGACAAACAACCAAGGTGTCATTTTACAGGAACTTCTCGATTACAATCACAGGGGAGCGGCTTCATGAGCTTTTCTGCCATTACATTGGATGTCAGTTGAAATATGGCAGAAAACTGTAAAACGAGTTCAAGCAATCGAATATGTTAAAAGCCTTTATCAGATTTATCTGACCACTGATCTTTTTTCCAAGATTGGATGCAAAATGATGCCCTTTTACACAGCCTTCAAACCATGTCAATTGTTACTCCATAATGTCTTAATAAACCTAATAAACTATAATCTGATAATCCATTCATGTTACAATTATTCACTATCAGCACAATGCAGTCATCATTCAAGTTAATCATCAAAACCAGACTCATTAATAGACATCATAATAATGTAGAAAAGTAGGTCACAACATTGAAGGATATTTACAGCAAACAGTGAATGATAGATGCTCAGAGAGCATTAGAAAAAGTATATACAATTATTTCCAATCTGGGGGTGGAATGTGGTGGGGTCGATGGGTTGTGTTAGGTAAAAGTTGTAGTTATAGATATAAAAAACACCTACGTTTCCATGCACTAAAATAGTCTGATTTCTCAAATAGTTAGTTTTTTTGCACACTCTCAAATGCGACTACTGGTCATACGCCATGGGCCTCCCGTACACTGGGGGGGCGCTTATTTCCTTTTAGCACGGATAACTGAATTACTTTTCCAATTGACCTATGACGTCACACGAGGATTTGCGGATCCTTACAACTTGTTTTAACAATATTGGCACAGATTACAAATATTACGTTTCTAATGGCTATGCTGATGTTTATTAGCCGACAGCAACAAGAAATTATCTTGATTTGCGCTACGGATATGAGGCTACTACCAAGAATGTAGCGGAATAGTTTTTTTCGAAGGAACTTTCATACGGAAATCATGGAAACAAAACTTTTGAATGTCTCAAAGTTCATTCAAAGGCTCTGTGGATTGATAGAAGGATTTTTAAATCCGAAGGAAAAGACTGTTCGTACCTTGATTGATATCCATAGAAAGGTTGCTATTGTTCTATCATGCCCGTTGTGCGGAAAGGTAATCAGTTGGCTTGCACAAACGCAGCGTGAAGAGGTTTTAGTACACTTTATTATTCCCCTTTAATATACTTGCTTTATTATCTTTCATCTCATTCGCATTTTGTCCGGATGTCCGATTTAAACCGGCATTTTACATTTCCTTAGCTACCTTCTTAAATAAATCTCTGTTTCTTTTTTTTCTACCATCGATGCACTTCAAAATGTTCTGTTCTTTTAATTTGTGAAGCAAATTAACAGTTTTCTCTTCATTACAATTAGAGATGTCCGATAAATGCTTTAAAATGTAATATCGGAAATTATCAGTATCGGTTTCAACCTCCCGATTTTCTCGGGAGACCCCCGAATTTCAGTGCCCCTCCCGAAAATCTGCCAGGGCAACCATTCTCCTGATTTCCACCCGGACAACATTATTGGGGGCGTGCCTTACAGGCACTGCCTTTAGCGTCCTCTACAACCTGTCGTCACGTCCGCTTTTCCTCCATACAAACAGCGTGCCGGCCCAATCACATAGTATATGCGGCTTTAACACACACATAAGTGAATGCAAATGCATACTTTATCAACAGCCATACAGGTCATACTGAGGTTGGACGTATAAACAACTTTAACACTGTTACAAATATGCGCCACACTGTGAACCCACACCAAACAAGAATGACAAACACATTTCGGGAGAACATCAGCACCGTAACACAACATAAACATAACAGAACAAATACCCAGAACCCCTTGCAGCAGCAACTCTTCCGGGACGCTACAATATACACCCCCGCTACCACCAAACCCCCCCGCGTCCCCAAACCCGCCCACCTCAACCATTATCGGACATCTCTAACTAAAATTGTAGCCTACGTTTTTATTGAACGGTATCTGCTTCCAGGTTGTATCCCGCGCTTTGAGACTGGCGTACGCGCGATACTAAGGGTCCTCTCCGGTTGCACACACCGCCTCGAGAGACCTGGTTTTCAATCGCATAATCCAGGTGTGTTAGTCCGACTTTTCAAAAACCGAACACGATCGGATTAAGGTGTTTCCATGGGTTGTAGGAGGCTTATTTAGAGCCAAACTATTTGAGAAGTCGAACTAATTTAGTGCATGGACACGTCATGAATCTCCTCCTGGTCCATCCTTGCTTGCAATGGTTTCCTATTAATAATGATTATTTGCAAATGTGTTTTCGACCTTATCTTCCTAAGCCTGCAGTGGGTTGTCAATGACAACTGGCTTTAATCTCTACCTCCTCCCAACAAGCAGCGCTGACAGGCTCTTTCTTCCCAATTCCTCAGACACAGAGCCAGACATAAATTAATCTGTCACTCACTGCTGTTATTAATGGGAAGACACATGGCTGTGCAAGCAAACAAACACTCGTACACAAATAAACAAGTGCATCCAGGATTCACAACTAAACTGGGACAACAAACATGACAACAGGGGAGTGGGGGGAGCCTAATTAGTAAAAGCTGACACTCGTCTATTCAACTGTTTCAAATATTCCAAGATGAAGATTTTAAAAATCTGTTCTGTGCTGCCAACCAGATGTGTGTGTTAGCATTGAAGCCCTGAAAGCAGAGCAGAACGTGGGCACTCAGAATAAACGACCTGATCGATGCTCGACATTATCTAGAACTGATAGGCAATAATCAGATCTGGTAAGCCATAATTAGATCCAGTTGACGTTGTGAGCGCAAAAAAAAGAGCTCTCGCTTCACTGACCATCAGTGTCATGTCGCCGCCATGGAATTAGCCTGACAAAACCAGTAGAGACAAGGAAATTGGTTTAACCTTCCTTTCTTCAAACGCTTAAACCCCCATTGTACTCACACCATCACACTATTCTGCCTTGTCACACATTACATAATTTAAGAGCAACCAACAAATACATTGATACCATCATGCAAATTAGACAGAATCATGTTTATGCTCCAGCGCCCCCCGCGACACCGAAGGGAATAAGCGGTAGAAAATGGATGGATGGATGGATGTTTATGTCATGACAAATACAAGACAAGTCAATTTAACACAGTACAAGAAGTACACTTAACTTCCACATGTGTCCCAACTGTGCTGAACTGGGCTTTTATTTGGTTTGGTTTGCTGTCATTGGTTTTACATTCTATTTGTGCTTCAGGATCACAATTAATTTAATTACCGTATATTCCGGACTAAAAGGCGCACTTAAAATCCTTTTTTCCCCCAAAAACTCGACAGTGCGCCTTATAAACCGGTGCGCCTAATGTACGGAATTATTTTTAGTTTTGCTTACCGACCTCAAAGCTATTTTATTTGGTACATGGTGAAATGATTAGTGTGACCAGTAAATGGCAGTCAAACATAAGCGATACGTGTAGACCAGTGGCGTGCAGTCACTAGAGGCAGGGGAGGCGGGGCCTCACCTGCCATCATGGAAAGAAAAAAAATGTAAAAAGAAAAGAAAAAAAAATTAAATTGTTATATGTATCCAGTGATTATACTAAAGTTATTTTCCATTTAATTTCACCAGTTTTAGATTATTTTTTATTTTTATGAGACGGTGTGGTGATCAGCAGCCATTTGAGGCACGTCACTGATTTGTGCCTCAACATGGATTGTGCACAATGACTCGGCTAACTGCTGAGCTGCTGTGCAGTGAGACTGTATTGCTATATGAATTATATCAGCTAACTAAACTATGGCATAGTTTAGTTAGCTGAGGTATATAATGTACAGTGTATTTTGTCAACAACTGTATGTATGTAACATATTTCTTGTGCTGAGCATTCATAAATCTGCTGCAAAAGACGTCTGGTTGAGGCTCGCAGTAATCCGGCCTCCTGGTGGTAGAGGGCGGTAGTGATCCCAGAGATCATTCCTCGGCCTCAGAAGAAAAAAAAAAAGAAAAAAAAAAAGTTTGCAAGTCAATTAGTGCAGCGATTGTTTATTTCCTCTCGCCTGGACTTTTATTAAAAACATGGAGGATTACATATGTAAAATAAAACAGTTTTCTAAACTGGACTTTCAATCGAAGCAGGAGGTAATAATTAAAGGTAGACCAACGCCGGAGCTAAAAGGTTTGCTTTTGACTTCGGGACAGAAGACCCGTTCTTTTCAAACGGCGTGGTACACACGCAAAGGCTGGCTGTGTGGATGTCCAGCAAGAAAGGTAAGACCATAATAATGTTTTTTTTAGTAAATGTGCTTTTTTGTGTGCTACAGTTGTGTAAAGAATGCTGGTGTGAGCTTTTAAACATAACCCGTTAACTGCTGCCAATCACATGGTGAATAAGATACTATTTAGGGTTCATATGTTTGTAAATCTGACTGTGATGATGCAGTGCCTCACCAGACATTAACCTCACCGCACGCCACTGGTGTAGACTCCAATATAATGGCAGTCGCACACAAGAGATACGTGTAGACTGCAATATGACTCAAGTAAACAACAACAAAAAATGTTTATGTTCAATGAAAATATAGAACATTACACACGGCGCTCAAAAATCTATCAACATGTTTGAGTACGACTTTGGTAAGCTATGAAGCCACACCGCTTAATGGATTGTACTGTGCTTCAACATACGAGTATTATTATGGTGTGTGCATTGGGTAAGACATTATCTGGCGTTTTGTTTTGCAATATTATGCAAAAGCAACTTTTCTTACCTTTTGGTACCTGCTGATCTGTATTTGGGATTTGCATAAATCCTGAAAAACTTTGTGTCCGCCTTTGTAGTTTGTGGCGACACCGTTATGGGACATTCATCCTCAGCCCTAAAACATACCGGTGTAGTGAGTTTACATTAATCACGCAAGGAACTTCAGTTATTAGAGAGTTCTGGTCGGACGTTTTTTCCCGGGACACATTTCCGGCGGATGAGGAGATGCTGCTCCGTTATTGGTTTAAGTAAAGTCTGAATGTCATTAAAACAGTTAGCTACATCTTTTGACACTTTTTCAATTCCCGTCCTTGCACGCTACAACAAAGATGACGAGGTGAAAACGCTGCAAAAGGTGAGCCACGTAAATAAGACCGCCCACAAAAAGGCGCATCCGGAAGCGACTGTCAGAAAGCGGCTTGAAGGTGATCTGTAAAACATAATCTTTGCAATATTTTGACCAAAGAACCACCATTACATGTTATGTAGACCACAAGGAAGTGTTTTACATTTAGAAAAAATTAAAATAGGACTCCTTTAATGCGCCCTATAATCTGGTGCGCCTTGTATATGAAAAAAGGTTGACTACAGACCATTCATCGGCAGTGCGCCTTATAATTCGGTGCGCCCTATGGTCCGGAAAATACGGTATATTAATATTTACCTCTGCTATTTATAGTTTACTCTACTTTAGGGAATATCTCATTGGTATCGTGACCAAAATGATCACTATTATTATTTATATTACATTATTATCATTATTATTGCAGTATTGTTAAATGTGTTCAAAATGTACTTCTACACACACTGAAATCTTGTGACCAAGTGTTATCAAAACTAATGAAAAATTTAAATATATAGACACATTGTTATATTCCTTGTGGATTTTTTTTTCTTTTTTGCCATTTGAGGGCAATTGCTTGGCAAGAGATTTTTAGATTTTTTTTCCAAACTGAGAGTTTACAGTTTTTATTTTTACTACTATTTTGCATAGTGTTCGAGCAGACGTTGGGGCGAAATGATCAAAAAATCGTGATTGAAAACCACACTTTGATAAAATTATGGAAACCAGCCAGTGTTAGCTTTAACACTAATGTGTAAACAAGAGACATTAACGCACGGGTGTCAAACGTATGGCCCAGGTTGTATTCGGCCCGCGAGATGAGTTTGCTAAGTATACAAATGAGCCGAAATTTTTGAATGAAAGTGTGGGGAGGCGTGGCCGGCAGACCGACAGCGAGGCGAGGCACGCCGGGGCCGACTCCGAGATGGCGGCGAGGAGGCGTGGCCGGCGGGCCAGCGCCGGGATCGACGCCGTAATAAACGTCAGGTGCGTGGATCGCCCGACTGGGCACAATTGTGTAATCCCCTCCCTGTGTGTAAAAGGGCGGCAGCCAAGAACGACGAGGCAGAAGGAGTTGGAGAGAAGCGAGCACTGCATGAAGAGCGGAAGCGACCAAGAGCGAGACGAAGACGAGGGCGGCTAAAAAGCAACCGGAGGAGCGAGCGGTTTGAGGGAAGAGGAGCTGAAAAGCGACCCGACCTGCACAGAAGGTTTATTGAAAAATAGACAAAGTGATAAAACTGCCGCATTCACGTCCCTCTTTGGTGGTCCATGGAACCCAGACGACAGTGAGAGACTGTCACAGAAAGAAACAGCTGTTCTAAATGTGTCCACTCGATGTTGCAATAGCAATTATTTGTATATTTGTAGATGATGCTACATATGTAAAAAAAAAAAAACAACCACATGATGTTAGTACATCAGTCGAGGAAAATGAGCAAACTACATAAAGAACACACTGTAATTTGATTTTGATATTATTTTTTTATCATGATAGATTGAAAATGAACACCAATTAGTTGACTGATAAACATTATCACATAATTTATTCAGAAAGTATAAATAACAACAAATAAAGGTAGAATACTATTAACCGCAACATATAAGTGTAAAAAAACCCCAACAACATTATGATTTGTACAATTTCAGAATGTGCTTTTAAAAAGTGTTTTACGCCACTGCATCAGACTTAATACTTGTTGTCATCGGTCTAAGCACAACTTAGTGAATCACCACAAATGAGGAATTTAAAGCTGTTTTCTTTTCCACCTGAAGAATCAATAATGTTCGTGTTGGAGGAGTTGTGAATGACTGCAGGTCCACAACATTAGGTACACCTGCAGACTGCAGCATGGATTTTTAAGATTAAGATTAAAGTACCAATGATTGTCACACACACTCGATGTGGTGAAATTTGTCCTCTGCATTTGACCCATCCCCTTGGGGAGCATTGGGCAGGAGCAGCGCCGCGCCCGGGAATCATTTTGGTGATTTAACCCCCAACTCCAACCCTTGATGCTGAGTGCCAAACAGGGAGGTAATGGGTCCCATTTTTATAGTCTTTGGTATGACTCGGCTGGGATTTGAACTCCAACCCATATTTCATTCATTCACAACTCAACCAACACGAACATTATTGTTTTTGCACTTTTTGGCAGAGGTGTGGACTCGAGTCACATGACTTGGACTCGAGTCAGACTCGAGTCATGAATTTGATGACTTTAGACTCGACTTGACAAAATGTAAAGAGACTTGCAACTCGACTTAGACTTTAACATCAATGACTTGTGACTTCACTTGGACTTGAGTCTTTTGACTTGACATGACTTGCTACTTTCCCCAAAACCTAAAGTTTAAAAAGTTATTTGGGAGCGCTCCGTAGCTTTCATTTTGTACGTGTCTGTCTATCAGCGTGTGTGCTGCGTGTCAGCGTGTGTGCTCTCAGTACAACAGCCAATCAAATTAGATCTGCATTGTTTTCATCACACAGCATTGCTCCATTCAAATTGCAGGACAACCAATGAACAAGAGTTGTCAAACAACGCGCCAGTGAGAAAGATTTATACCAAAGTTGGTTTCGTTCGGGTATAAAAACTACGACTTGGTCAACGAATTGCCGTATGCAAATCACGCAGTTCGAATATTACAGACGGAGACGCAACAACTTCCAACTTTGTTCGACATTTGAAGTTGCACAAAGAAGGGTAAGTTTTGAATGTAAGATACCGTTTATTGGCTAAGTAACGTGACTTTTATTTGCTGTGTAGTTAAATCAGTGAGGCTGTAAACTCACTGCTAACGTCATAACCATAGACATCTTGTAAGGGTACACAGCATCGAGCGCTACTGCCTACTGGCGCAGACGAGACGCGGGGCCGCCATCTTGGAGTGGTGATCCGCTCCATTCAGTGCAATTCATTTGGCAGGAGCAATGAACTGTCAACGCATTGAATTCATTTTACCTCACTGAATACCACTCATTTTCACGCGCTTTTTTGTCATACGTGTAGCTATGGTAACGGACACATGTTTTATTATTCATAGTTTGCTTAACAGTAATAGAATATTCTTATACGCTATAAATGACCAGACGTCCGAGATTAAAACTGGGAATATAATACCAGAGAAGGGGGAAAAAAACGGTCAGCTATTTTTAAATTGAAGAAACAATATGATTACGTTATATATACATGCTACATAAACAATGTATGAATACATTAGATATCTATATATCTTATAGACCGTATCTCTGTTGCTGCAGCAGCAGAGAGTTTATTCTGTCGTGACACTTTGTATTGATATTTTGTATTACATTCTTCCCTTAAATGATCATGTTTACAGTGATTGTTTTGTATGTATTTTTTATGAATGTCGCTTTGGATAAAAGCGTCTGCCAAATACTTAAACATATATAAACACCTGAAAGTCTTTATATCAGCTAAAACCACCAATCTGTTTCACTGGATTCAGAATAAAACCAAATTCTGTTTTACCCAACAATGTTAGTATTTGAATATTGTTACTTGAAGACTTATTCCTGGTTACAATTATACTGTTAAGAAAGTATTGTCTTATATTTTGCCTAAAATGAGAATGCATCATAATCAATGGCGGCTGGTGAATTTTGTTTTAGGTGGGGCAGAAAGTTTGTAAACCAAACCCCTGTAGGGGCGTCATCCTCCCCCAGAAGATTTATTTGTGATTTTCACATACAAATATTGAAGATCTTTGCTCCTTCTCAACTCTGTGGTAATGTTATTTTCATAAAATACAACCAATAGTACATTAATGTTAAATCTTACTTGTGAAAAGTAATCCCCCGATTCCTATTTTCAACAGTCCGCTCATTTGAGCAGGAAAACGCTGAACACCAGCCCGGCATCTTTGTTTTCTACCTGTCAACTGTCAGTTTAGGCTGCTCGCCGGCTCCTCATCACCACTTCAAGATGCAAATTGCTCGCGTCACAGCAACCAATGCTGCGTCTACTTATAAGATGTTTATGGTTATAACGTAATTTCAAACACGGCAATATGTTGCGTCCACTGCACTTTGCTACCTTATTCATACTTTTTGTCAAGTGATTTTTTAAGCAGGGTTGCATGAGGTACCTATACATAATGTTACGGTAGTCAATGTATCACACACAGTAACGTAACGTTAGACGGCGGTCAGCAGCACCGCATATTTTAGCCACCTACAAAAAGACAAACATTGTCAAATAAAGGTCAGTTAAAATGTATACTATATCAAGAATATGTGTGCATATTGCATAGGGCCCTGACATCTAAAAAGTACAACTCTGTTCATTGTTATGTTCATGTATTTGTTATGTTTTTTATGTGTATGCACACATCAACACACAAACAGTATGAGATGAGATCAATGAGATAAGGTAAGAACAGAATAGAAACTGCTGTGGAACTAGTTACAATGCAATATGCCATGGAAATACAATGTTAACACTTTTGTACAAATAAGTACAGTTGCACTTGTTTTTGCAAATGTGTTTATTCTGTAAAGGAATGAGTTAAATGTTTAAAATTGTTTAAACTATTAAAATGACTGGTTAATGGTGCTATTATGAATTGCAATGTCAGTACTAATAATAATAATAATAATAACTGGGATTTATATAGCGCTTTTCTAAGTACCCAAAGTCACTTTACATTTTAAAAACCCATCATTCATTCACACCTGGTGGTGGTAAGCTACTTTCGTAGCCACAGCTGCCCTGGGGTAGACTGACGGAAGCGTGGCTGCCAATTTGCGCCTACGGCTCCTCCGACCACCACCTATCATTCATTCAACATTCATTCACCGGTGTGAGCGGCACCGGGGGCAAGGGTGAAGTGTCCTGCCCAAGGACACAACGGCATGGTAAGAGGCGGGGAGCGAACCTGCAACCCTCAGGTTTCTGACACGGGCGCTCTACCCACTACGCCATGCCGCCCCTAAACTATTTTCTTTCCTGCTATTTCAAATGCACTTGTTTTAATAAATAAATACAGCGGTTTAAAAGCATACACAATCTGTGTAAAAATATTAGTCTGTGGTCAAAAGGACTTGAAAGGACTCGAAACTCAAAATTCAGGACTTGTGACTTGACTTGAGACTTTCCAGTCTTGACATTGGACTTGACTCGGGACTTGCCTGTCTTGACTCGGGACTTGCCTGTCTTGACTCGGGACTTGACTCGAGACTTGAGGGCAAAGACTTGAGACTTACTTGTGACTTGCAAAGCAATGACTTGGTCCCACCTCTGCTTTTTGGCTTCTTATTAAATAACTTTTTTAAATAGATTCAATCTGGAAAGTTTAAGTGTGAGCTTTAGTTGATATAACACTCCCGTCAGGAGGTGCATTCTACGGCAGGGGGTGCATTATCCAGCACAACAGCGGCGCATGGACTTCATTCATAAGTAAAGGTAAGACCATAATAACGTTTTTTTTTATTAAATGTGCTTTTTTGTGTGGTACAGTTTGTATGTGTAAAGTTAAAGTTAAGTTAAAGTAGGAATGATTGTCACACACACACTAGGTGTAATGAAATTTGTCCTCTGCATTTGACCCATCCCCTTGTTCACCCCCTGGGAGGTGAGGGGAGCAGTGGGCAGCAGCGGCGCCGCATCCCGGGAATAATTTTTGGTGATTTAAGCCCCCAATTCCAACCCTTGATGCTGAGTGCCAAGCAGGGAAGAATGCTGGTATGAGCTTTTAAACATAACCCGTTAACTGCTGCCAATCAAATGGTGAATAAGATACTCTTTAGGGTTCATATGTTTGTAAATCTGACTGTGATGAAGTCAGTGCCTCACCAGCCATGAACCTCACCGCACGTCACTGATATATATATATATATATATATATATATATAGATATATATATATATAATGAAATAAATATATATATATAGCTAGAATTCACTGAAAGTCAAGTATTTATTTTATTTATATATATATATATATATATATAATGAAATAAATATATATATAGCTAGAATTCACTGAAAGTCAAGTATTTATTTTATTTATATATATATATATATATATATATATATATATATATATATATATATATATATATATATATATATATATATATATATATATATATATATATATATATATATATATATATATACACTACCGTTCAAAAGTTTGGGGTCACATTGAAATGTCCTTATTTTTGAAGGAAAAGCACTGTACTTTTCAATGAAGATAACTTTAAACTAGTCTTAACTTTAAAGAAATACACTCTATACATTGCTAATGTGGTAAATGACTATTCTAGCTGCAAAAGTCTGTTTTTTTGTGCAATATCTACATAGGTGCATAGAGGCCCATTTCCAGCAACTATCACTCCAGTGTTCTAATGATACAATGTGTTTGCTAATTGGCTCAGAAGGCTAATTGATGATTAGAAAACCCTTGTGCAATCATGTTCACACATCTGAAAACAGTTTAGCTCGTTACAGAAGCTACAAAACTGACCTTCCTTTGAGCAGATTGAGTTTCTGGAGCATCACATTTGTGGGGTCAATTAAACGCTCAAAATGGCCAGAAAAAGAGAACTTTCATCTGAAACTCGACAGTCTATTCTTGTTCTTAGAAATGAAGGCTATTCCACAAAATTGTTTGGGTGACCCCAAACTTTTGAACGGTAGTGTATATATATATATATATATATATATATATATATATATATATATATATATATATATATATATATATATATATATATATATATATATATATATATAAGAAATACTTGAATTTCAGTGAATTCTAGCTATAAATATACTCCTCCCCCCACCTGAGGAGACAAGGGGAGATAAAGGAGCAGAACCAGAGGGGAGGCAGCGGAGAGGAAAACGAGGGAGTCAGGAGGGAGGAAGAAAAATCCAGCTGGGTCCTTTAAAAAGAAAGCACTACAGGAAATCACCACCGAAACCCCCTGTAAAACCTTGTCAGACCCCACCCCCTTGAGCGACACCCAGCACGAGGGGTACGAGCGAAGGGATTAGTCAGGCCCCGTCAAGACCGTTCTGTCAAGCATCTTAAGAGACAGCCCCTGTCATCTCTCAGGCCCTCCTGGCACTCAACAGCTCCAGAGTGCGGGCCTCATGATAGTCCCTTGAGGGGGGCACAAGATGGGCGACGGACATCAAAAGCTGTCAGAGACACAGGCAGCAGGGAGCTCTCGGACCGCCCTCCCCCATCCTCCCCTCTTTTCCCTTTCTGCATCCCACCATAGAACCCCGCTGGTCATTGAGGAGTTTCCAATGGTATTCTTAATGTGGTCTTATACCAATGGTAGACTCCTTTGGGAGGACTGGTAGATATTTAACCCCTAGGGCAGGGGTTGGCATCCCAAAATGTTGAAAGAGCCATATTGGACCAAAAATACAACAAAAAAAATCTGTCTGCAGACGCAAAAAATTTAAAGCCTTATATAAGTGTTATAATGAAGACAACACATGATGTAAGTGTCTATATTCGTTATATTAGCCTACTATCAAAATGAGTATGTATCGCAGGCTGACACAAATCTTTGTTGACAGAAATGTTGAAATGTTTAATTTATTCTACACATTTTTGGCAGCACGGTATTACAGGGGTTAGTGCATGTGCCTCACAATACGAAGGTCCTAAGTAGTCCTGAGTTCAATCCCAGGCTAGGGATCTTTCTGTGTGGAGTTTGCATGTTCTCCCCGTGACTGCGTGGGTTCCCTCCGGGTACTCCGGCTTCCTCCCCCCTCCAAAAACATGCACCTGGGGATAGGTTGATTGGCAACACTAAATTGGCCCTAGTGTGTGAATGTGAGTGCGAATGTTGTCTGTCTATCTGTGTTGGCCCTGTGATGAGGTGGCGACTTGTCCAGGGTGTACCCTGCCTTCCGCCCGAATGCAGCTGAGATAGGCTCCAGCACCCCCCGCGACCCCAAAGAAGGGACAAGCGGTAGCAAATGGATGGATGGATGGATTTTTACAACATTGGAAAACCACTAAAATGGAGGCTTTTCAGAGGGTGTGATAACTCCTGGAAATGACTGGCTTAGAATGGCCAAAGGTAAAAATGTGTGTGTCCAAGTTGAAGGAAACGGAAACTGCAAGTAAAATGACCTCAAATATACCCACAAATGAGGCATAATGATGCAATATGTACATACAGCTAGCATAAATAGCATGTTAGCATTGATTAGCTTGCAGTCTTGCAGTGACACAATATGCCTGATTAGCACTCCGACAAGTCAATAACATCAACAAAGCTCACCTTTGTGCAGTCACGCACAGCATAAAACATTTGGTGGACAAAATGAGACAAAGAAGGAACGGCATAAAACACGTCTTTCTGTGGCAGCGTTGTACATGTAAACAAACTACGGTGAGTTCAAGGACTTCTGAACGTAGTAGGACAAAATGACGCGTGCAAAACAAATACTCTCATCAGTGAAGCAAGTTTAATATAAACATTGGGATTTCTAACAATTTGTTTTCGTCATGTTTGTCCTCCTACAGAAACCATATTAAAACAAAATATATATTGGCCTAGTGGTTAGAGTGTCCGCCCTGAGATCGGTAGGTTGGAGTTCAAATCCCAGCCGAGTCATACCAATGACTATAAAAATGGGACCCATAACCTCCCTGCTTGGCACTCAGCAACAAGGGTTGGAGTTGGGGGTTAAATCACCAAAATGATTCCCGGGCGCGGCGCCGCTGCTGCCCACTGCCCCCCACTGCTCCCCAAGGGGATGGGTCAAATGCAGAGGACAAATTTCACCACATCTAGTGTGTGTGTGAAATACTTTAATCTTTGGTACTTTAATCTTTTTAATGTTTTCCTCATCTTTTTCCATTTTCATACATTTTTAAAAAAGCTCCAGGGAGCCACTAGGGCGGCGCTAAAGAGTGTGGCTCGAGAGCCGCACGTTGTTGACCCCCGCCCTAGGGCGTCATTGCACCTTAACATTTGTCTACTAGTTATTGGCGGTGGTGAGGACCACTACCATATTTGTTGTCATCATGTTATTGCTACTATTGTTGATAGTACCGGTATCGGTACCAAAATTATTTCGATACTTTTCGATACTTTTCTAAATAAAGGGGACCGCAACATTTTTTATTATTGGCTTTATTTTAACAAAAAATCTTAGGGTACATTAAACATATGTTTCTTATTGCAAGTTTGTCCTTAAATAAAATAGTGAACATAAAATACAACTTGTCTTTTATTAGTAAGTAGGCAAACAAAGGCTCCTAATTTAGCTGCTGGCATATTGTATCATTTTCCATTCTTTTATTTTGTCAAAATTATTAAGGACAAGTGGTAGAAAATGAATCATTAATCTACTTGTTCATTTACTGTTAATATCTGCTTACTTTCTCTTCTAACATGTTCTATCTACACTTCTGTTAAAATGTAATAACCATTTATTCTTCTGTTGTTTGGATAATTTACATTAGTTTTGGATGACACCACAAATTTGGGTATCAATCCGATACCAAGTCATTACAGGGTCATACATTCGTCATATTCAAAGTCCTTATGTGTCCAGGGACATATTTCCTGAGTTTATAAACATAATATAACTTTTAAAAAAACAAAAGAAGATGTTGTGATGCCAAAAAATATCGATGTAATCATAGTAGTATCGATGATAAACACTCTGTACTTGGTATCATTCCAGTGGATGTCAGGTGTAGATCCACCCATGGTGTTTGTTTACATTTTGACGCCGGTGAGCTACGGTGTGTAGTGAAGCATGTTTAGCTATTCCTCGTCCTGCATAGATGATACTTGTAAGGAACTTACTTTATTTGTCGCCATGGAGGCAACTTAGAAGTAGCTAAAACACTGCCGACTGGGGCTGGACCATGTCTAAAGCACCTCTTCCGGTGGGCGTTTCAGTGTTATAACTTCACCTTTATCGTTAGTTTTTAAGCCAAAATGCATCCGTTCTCCCTTTTTCTGTCTAAACACTGTGTCTGTTTGTAAGTACTCCGTGATTGTGCGCTGCCGAACATGCTCGTCTGCTTGTAAACCAGCAATGTCACGAAGTGACGACGACGGAGGCGCGGGGGGGGGTTGTGGTGGATCGTTACTTTTCAGAGGCGGTATAGTACCAAATATGATTCACTAGTATCGCGTTACTATACTAATACCGGTATACCGTACAACCCTAATCTGTATGTTAAATTCACCCTTTGCCAGCGGGTTGTATCTGGAAACTTGCATGAGACCAACATGTAACGGCGTAACTATCAGATGCATTTTTTTCAAAGGGGACACTTGTCGATGATTCTGTGTTTTTCTCCAAGTGGACAGGCAAATGAAAGAAAAAAAAGCACAAGCAAAGCCGAACATCCCATGCAACGCCATCTTGAAAGTAAACACACATTTGTCACATTTGCTTTACGTCACAGGTTGATGACAATGTGAGCAATATATCTTGGCACTTTATCGGGCATGTGCAATGCAATACATCTACATTCCTCCATTTTATTTTTATTTGTTTTGTTATTTTTAAAGTAATTACTTGTTTTTTGAACTCTCTCTTTTAAATTACCTGAATGTTACTGAATCTGTGGTGGTGATCCTGACTTTTCTCTGTTTTGTGTGAATGTTATTGTCGTTTGATTGTATGTATACACCAACCTGTCTGGGGACTACAGGCGGAAATTAGCCTTTGGCTAAAACCTGACATATTTACATATTGCGTGTATGTTCTTTGGATATTTCTCATTGCCAAGAGCTCAAACCCCTCGTAAACGTTTTTGTGTGTCTGTATACGGAGTAAAACCCTGGAACAGACTGGACTTACAACACAAGCAATGCCAAACTATTAATCGATTTAAACTATTGGGGGTGATCAAGGGTGATGGGTCAAATGCAGAGAATCATTTCGCCACACCTAGTGTGTTTGTGACAATCATGGGTACTTTAACTTTATTATAAAAGCATCGGGTCTGGTTCAAATATAGAAATGAGGGTCTTTAATTTGACCTGCTGTACTCTGTCACATTGTGTTAACATGTGCTCAATGTTTCCTTACCATTATTGCTATGTTGTCTATTACCATTGTTGGTATTGTTCATTCTTCCTACATTGTTGATACAAATTATTGTTACAGTGTAATAATGATTGTTATCTGTGGTAATGCCACCATGATACAACATGTGTATTATAATCCTTGAACAAAGTAACAGTGAAACTCAATGTATTAATCACTGAATGGAGAACTGGGGGTGAGATTAAATAAGTTATCTTCCTTTCCTTCCCTTTCAGACAAAACTGGATCATCATGCTTACATACTGTACATTAACTTTTGCATTATATTAATTAATATTATGTGTTGTCTACCTTGTACTTTTTCTTTTAATGTCATTGCCTGAAATAAATTAATAAATGAAAAAAAAAAAGAATGATATGTGGTGTCCCTGTTTTAAAGAAATAATTTAATTTTAAAAACATTGCAAAAGTCAAGCGACGTCCGAATGCCTCGGGGCGTATTTTCAACACTTTGCCATGGCACTCAATGCTTAAGATACCTGTAGAGTGAAAAAAACGAGTTGACTTTATATGCTTATTTGTGTAAAACGGAATCTATTGTTAAATGCGGAAACACTGAGCCACCCCCTCCAGAATTTAAACAATGTAGAAACTGCCACTTGAAACACAGACTAAGAGCCAGAATTACTAAAGGTTTGTGTGTACTAAAACACGCGAAAACTTGATAGCACACCCAATCCTGATTTACTAAATGTGTGCAAAGTGGATTGCGCCTGTTAAAGTGGGACATTCTAACCTAGCCCTGAGATCAGTAGGTTGTGAGTTCAAACCCCCCGGCCGAGTCATACCAAAGACTACAAAGATGGGACCCATTACCTCCCTGCTTGGCACTCAGCATCAAGGGTTGGAATTGGGGATTAAATCACCAAAATGATTCCCGAGCGCTGCCGCTCACTACTCCCCTCACTTCCCATGGGGTAGAACAAGGGGATGGGGCCATTAATATGCAAAATGTATGCTGAACATCAGAACACCCACAATACTGGGAGGAGAAAATGCAAAGAGAATAATTTAGTACACACAGCCTGATTTACTAAACTAGAAAGTGATTGCGGCACCTAAAGTAGCATCTTTATTTCACACGCCTGAAAAGTGTGTGCAAACTGACAGTTACACAAACGGCTGATCCTGCTATGGACAGAAGAGAATCCGCCATCCTACATATTTGAACGGTCAGTATAAAAAAAGTATTAGACATATCATCTATTCAGCAACAACCTTCTATAATTTTACGCTCATGCTGGGTGACTTAATAATAATAATAATAACAATAGAGTTTATTTGTATTGCACTTTACATTTGAACAACAACATCTCAAAATGCTAAGGTGTTACTGAAGGGGCTGATTAAAACAAATTCAATTGATGCCTTCTGGTATTTTTTTATTATTACTTTTTTCACATGGAATATATATTATTAACATATCTCCTATATAATAACAACTTCTTGAAGTATGCATTTTTTTCATCTTGAGCGTGTAAGTGCTGCCTCTCTCCCATAAGCGCAACTTCAGCACTGAAAAAAAAAGTGGGTTCTGTTGTAGATACCATTTGGACTGTGTCTAAAATGCCATAAAAAGTGGTAGATGTCTCCTGCATGTTTGAAAACATCCATCCATCCATCCATCCATCCATTTTCTACCGCTTCTCCCTTTCGGGGTGGCGGGGGGTGCTGGAGCCTATCTCAGCTGCATTCGGGCGGAAGGCGGTGTACACCCTGGACAAATCACCACCTCATCGCAGGGCCAACACAGATAGACAGACAACATTCACACTCACATTCACACACTAGGGCCAACATAGCAAAACAAAAAACCACAGGTAGGAGCATGGAATGTCCAGTAAATGTTCAAGTGTCTCCGTGGTGATGCCCTGTAAATATAGCATACACACAATCATAACATAACAACACTCAAAAACATTGCAACACACTTCAAGCCTTCACAATAACAGCGCTGTGTGCAAGATCCTGTCTGAGTGCGCCAACAAAATAAAGGTTACATAAGCACTTTGTACTTAAAGGGGACCTATTATGAATGTCATCTTTTCTGACTTGCAAATGTTACAAAGTTGAATACTCGTGTGAAACCAGTGGTTCTCAAAGTTTTTTCTTTTTTTTCCCCCAAGTACCACTTCATTAGACACTTGGCTCTCCACAAACATTAAAATACAGTGCCGTAGTAGGTCCAAGTATTCATTAAAAACACGGCAGAGGTTTTATTAAACATACTTGGCATATTTTTGGCTACTGTAACATTGCACACATTTTGAACAGTAACACAGTGTTTGAATATAGGAAAATAAAACACTGTACTTTAATCAAGGCGTACCATTAGATGGAGCCCGCGTACCACAGTTTTAGAATCACTGTGTTGAACAACGCCAAAGCATCAAATCGTAAGGGTCATGCATTTTGGCGTGAGCTTGCACATAGTTTTTGGATGCCTCCGTTGGCGGGGTTTTGAAGTCTGGCTAGCCAGAAACAGAGCTCCTCCCCCTCTGCTTCAGGCTGTGAGGAATTAATCCTGATTTCCTAATTTTGATTAAAAAAAATGAAATAAAAAGAAGCACAAATTGTTTTTATTCATTTTTGTTTTGTCGGTTAAAGAGACAAGACAAGACCAACTTAGTGTGCTTGTTGGAGGACATTTAGATGCACAAGTCAACACCCTTATATCACACATTTTACATGCAAGTGTGACAGTATGTAGAATATAGTGATTGTAAGTAGCAGATTAAGCTCTTGAGTTGTATTACTATGTCATTTTATATTTGCAATCTTAAAAAACATTTATTGTTAATGGAAACAGTAAATCACAGTCATTTGTATTATATGGAGCTAGAGTTATTGTAAAGCCAGCATTAGTAAGAGCCATTGTAGTACTGGAGAGCTCCTGCAGGGGGCGTGTTGTGCTGGGAGCTATACTAGAACACACCTGACTTCCTCCTTGCAGTCATTACAGACGTGAGCAGAACAAAGTTGTGTCCTCGTATCAAACATCTCCCTTCTCAGGTACAAGTGTCTTTATGTAAATCGATTTACCCCTGAGTGTATCTTTATAGTGCTTAAACATGTTTGAAAGGGTATATTTTTATGATATGTGTCTTTTCAGTCGACGAAGCTTTATGCATGAACAAGCTAATGCTAAAGCTAATTTAACTGCCGATGTCCAAGCTGATGCTAACTGCGTCAATAGTGTTAAATTTATAGAAAGGTACTGTGCGTAGTTAATGATTAATCTGTGTATATTTCTGCTGAAATGTGTATTTACTACAGTTTCTGGGACTATTCAGTGTAGTCTGTTTAATACTAAGGAAGGATAAGTGACTTTTGTTACTAAAGCAGTATAGGCCTACGGTATCGTGTGAAATTCTGAATTTACTTGTTGAGACATTTTCCAATACTGTTACACTAAGGTAAAGTCTATTAGTGCAAAGAACAGGAAAACCTACTCAATTGTTATTTGAATGTATATTCGTATAATAATACTGGTGTGCATTTTTTGAATATTTGTTGCAATACTGTGTACTTATACATGTTTGGTATTTTATTTATTTCTGGCAGTCATTACAGACATGAGCAGAACAAAGTTGTGTCCGTGTATCTGTACACTCAAAAATCTCCCTTCTCAGGGCGATCACACAAGCACATATCATCACATCCAGTGCATTCGGAAAGTATTCACAGCGCTTCACTTTTTCCACATTTTGTTACGTTACAGCCTTATTCCAAAATGGAAAACTACTCAGCCCCGGGGCGCCCCCTTAGTTTAACGCGTCCCTCTCTGCACCCCTGAGCCGGTAACACCTGGGGTGTTCAGTGCCTTGCCCCATGGCAGCGCAACAGTAATAGGATCTCTGCGGTCCTAAAAACCTTCCGAACTGAACACATGTGTGGCTGGTTTTAGTCCAGGGACTGAGGTCATGACTGGACTGCAGGGGGTCTGCCTATTTACAAGACTGAGAGGCCTCTTCTGCTTTGAAGATTGTATATTTCAATATTTCATGACAGCCTCTCCTTAAGACCCTTTTATCTGATTTGCTCTCCGGCTTGTGGCTGCCTTTCATTAATAGCACAGCAAGAGGACTTAGTGCCTATCAAATGTCCCCATCAGCCAGCACAACTGAGGCAGCACACGCTCGTACGCGGGCCCTGTTGGCACTCGGCATATCAGCGCGGTGATCTCATTAAAAGCTCGTAACACTGACAACAATTACTGATAAGCCTGAGCGTTTCAAAGCACGACATGATGTTTACAATGATTAGCATGCGGCGTTATCAGCGGGGATGGTAATCAACACTCGAGCTCGCTGTTTCGCGAGATCACAGGGCTCTTTATCCGTCACAATCGATCAAAGGCCGGCTGAAGACAGACCTGAGCAGAGCTGTCATGCTTTGGCTGCGGCTCATGCAACTAGCTTTGATTCCACACTTAGAAAATCAGACAACATTCACACTCACATTCACACACTAGGGCCAATTTAGTGTTGCCAATCAACTTATCCCCAGGTGCATGTCTTTGGACTTAGAAAATCATTCAAATAAAACTTGCTACACCCTTCAATTAATTCAAAATAGAGAACACAGAAGGACTTTAAGATCCCAGTAAGGACACAGTCTGTACGGCTCGAAAGGGCGTGGGATTTCGCAATGCATTGTGGGGCCGCGGTAGCCACTGTTGGCCAAAGCTCTTGTTTACATGGCTGTACTGTTCCCTCGGAATTGTGAGAGAGAGCAACAAATTGGATTAAAAAGGATCGTACAAACAAATAAAATCTAGGGACTGCACCGAGACAAACTGTACACCATTTCAAAGGTTTGCTACCTCGTGAAATTGGTGGAATTGACCCACGTAAGCACGTCTAATGGACAAGAGATTTGAGTAAGCTGTTGCCATTGTTGAAGCCAAACTTCTCAGTTTTTATACCCGAGAAAGATTTCAGAACGCTGTCTTTTAAAGGCCTACTGAAATGAGATTTTCTTATTTAAACAGGGATAGCAGGTCCATTCTATGTGTCATACTTGATCATTTCGCGATATTGCCATATTTTTGCTGAAAGGATTTAGTAGAGAACATCGACGATAAAGTTCGCGACTTTTGGTCGCTGATAAAAAAGCCTTGCCTGTACCGGAAGTAGCGTGACGTCACAGGTTGTGGAGCTCCTCACATCTGCACATTGTTTACAATCATGGCCACCAGCAGCGAGAGCGATTCGGACCGAGAAAGCGACGATTACCCCATTAATTTGAGCGAGTATGAAAGATTTGTGGATGAGGAAAGTGAGAGTGAAGGATTAGAGGGCAGTGGAAGCGATTCAGATAGGGAAGATGCTGTGAGAGGCGGGTGGGACCTGATATTCAGCTGGGAATGACTAAAACAGTAAATAAACACAAGACATATATATACTCTATTAGCCACAACACAACCATGCCACAAATTAATCCGCATAACAAACACCTCCCCCCTCCCGTCCTTATAACCCGCCAATACAAATCAAACACCCGCACAACACACTCAATCCCACAGCCCAAAGTACCGTTCACCTCTGCAAAGTTCATACAGCACATATATTTCCCCAAAGTCACATACGTGACATGCACATAGCGGCACGCATGTACGGGCAAGCGATCAAATGTTTGAAAGCCGCAGCTGCGTACTCACGGTAGTGCGTATCCAACTCAAAGTCTTCCTGGTAAGAGTCTCTGTTGTCCCAGTTCTCTACGTGTTTGTGTTGCTGCAGCCGGCCACTAATACACCGCTTCCCACCTACAGCTTTCTTCTTTGCTGTCTCCATTGTTCATTAAACAAATTGCAAAAGATTCACCAACACAGATGTCCAGAATACTGTGGAATTTTGCGATGAAAACAGACGACTTAATAGCTGGCCACAATGGTGTCCCAAAATGTCCGCTACAATCTGTGACGTCACGCGCAAACGTCATCATACCGAGACGTTTTCAGCAGGATATTTCGCGGAAAATTTAAAATTGCACTTTAATAATCTAACTCGGCCGTATTGGCATGTGTTGCAATGTTAACATTTCATCATTGATATATAAACTATCAGACTGCGTGGTCGGTAGTAGTGGGTTTCAGTAGGCCTTTAAGGCTCATTGTCCTTTGTTCAAAATCTGTGTAATTTACATCTTTCATCTCTTATGCGTCCTAGGTGGAGTGAGGCTGCACAGCCTCATTTCATAAGCAGGTTTTTCTTAAAAAAACCAAAACACGCCCATTATTACTTTAAATACTTCACTTCGCTACTTCGAAAATAATACTCATTAATTTTTGTGCTCACCCATGACTAGGGTTGGGCAATATGGACTAAAAGTTATATCCCGGTATTTTTAGTCCATATCGCGATATACGATATACAGTACAGGCCAAAAGTTTGGACACACCTTATCATTCAATGCCTTTTCTTTATTTTCATGACTATTTACATTGTAGATTGTCACTGAAGGCATCAAAACTATGAATGAACACATGTGGAGTTATGTACTTAACAAAAAAGGTGAAATAACTGAAAACATGTTTTATATTCTAGTTTCTTCAAAAAAGCCACCCTTTGCTCTGATTACTGCTTTGCTCAGTCTTGGCATTCTCTCGATGAGCTTCAAGAGGTAGTCACCTGAAATGGTTTTCACTTCACAGGTGTGCCTTATCAGGGTTGATTTGTGGAATTTCTTGCTTTATCAATGGGGTTGGGACCACCAGTTGTGTTGTGAATGAGAAGGTGTGTCTAAATGTTTGGTCTGTACTGTATATCGGTATTTTAAACAAAACGTGCAGTGTTGAGTTTAAACTCAACACCACATTATTGTTACTACCAGTGCTCTGAAAATTATTTTAAAAATTAATAAATTATAGTTACTCGTTACTTAATCAAAAAATGTATTGAATTACTAACATAATTACTCTTTAATTAATGTAATTAATTAATAGGTAAGGTAATTAATGTATTACTTAAAAAAACAAAAAACATTAAACTATGCCATATGCATTTGAGAGAAGTTTCATGAGAGCAGAGTGTGCGTGCATGTGCATGCTTTTAAAAGGCGGTGTCTGTTGCCAAGTGACGTGTGACGTCAGCAAGTATTTCAGCTGAGCTATATTTGTTAGCATTGCAGTTAGCAGTGGCAGTTTGTCAGCTCTGACTGATGGCTCTTCTGTTGAATATTTTTACCAGACTAATAACTAATAATTAGGAGTTTAGTTTATTCTATTGTCACACCGACATGTGGAGTTCTAGTTTCCATGCTCTATCTCTAATGTGACTGTTGGCCATACGCTCTGTGCCTCTTGTAAACTAGGGGGGGCGATTGTGGTCATTTCAGCATGTTAAATACAGTAGAAGAAGAGAAAGCTACATGCTGATAAGCTAGCGCTAGTAACTTTCAAGCTCTGGATTTAACCGTAAAGTACTTTCCACTGGTATTTGGTGTTGTTGCTTATGTTTTAATGTTTTAGACAAGATGATTTTTTTTCTCCAAAATACAGTAGGTTGTTTGTAGCCTATAGCTAGCTTGGCTAACGCTACCAGCCTAATAAATGCTGTGTCTATAACTGAATAAACATGCTTAAATTCAAACTTACCAGTCTGAAAATTCTGTGAAAACATGAACATGTACCAGGTGATGGCGTTAAAAGTGATGTTTGATTGTCTCACAGCTGCTATCCAGGCCATTCACCGTCTTTTTATTAGCACAGTAACCCGAGTTCCTTGGCTTTGTTTTCAAAATCTCACCAAATCCTTTTTTTCCCTGAAGAATTAAAGGCCTACTGAAATGAGATTTTCTTATTTAAACGGGGATAGCAGATCCATTCTATGTGTCATACTTGATCATTTCGCAATATTGCCATATTTTTGCTGAAAGGATTTAGTAGAGAACATCGATGATAAAGTTCGCAACTTTTGGTCGCTGATAAAAAAAGTCTTGCCTGTACCGGAAGTAGCGTGACGTCACAGGTTGTGGAGCTCATCACATCTGCACATTCTTTACAATCATGGCCGTAAGCAGCGAGAGCGATTCGGACCGAGAAAGCGACGATTTCCCCATTAATTTGAGCGAGGATGAAAGATTCGTGGATGAGGAAAGTGAGAGTGAAGGATTAGAGGGCAGTGGAAGCGATTCAGATAGGGAAGATGCCGTGAGAGGCGGGTGGGACCTGATATTCAGCTGGGAATGACTAAAACAGTAAATAAACACAAGACATATATATACTCTATTAGCCACAACACAACCAGGCTTATATTTAATATGCCACAAATTAATCCCGCATAACAAACACCTCCCCTCTCCCGTCCATATAACCTACCAATACAAATCAAACACCTGCACAACACACTCAATCCCACAGCCCAAAGTACCATTCACCTCCGCAAAGTTCATACAGCACATATATTTCCCCAAAGTTACGTACGTGACATGCACATAGCGGCACGCACGTACGGGCAAGCGATCAAATGTTTGGAAGCCGCAGCTGCGTACTCACGGTAGCGCGTATCCAACTCAAAGTCCTCCTGGTAAGAGTCTCTGTTGTCCCATCTCCACAAGCATGCGTATCCAACTCAAAGTCCTCCTGGTAAGAGTCTCTGTTGTCCAAGGCCAATGGTAAAGCTTGACTATCATCGTTCGGGAATGTAAACAATGAAACACCGGTTACGACGTAGCCGCTACGTGTTTGTGTTGCTGCAGCCTCCGCTAATACACCGCTTCCCACCTACAGCTTTCTTCTTTGCTATCTCCATTGTTCATTAAACAAATTGCAAAAGATTCACCAACACAGATGTCCAGAATGCAGTGGAATTTTGCGATGAAAACAGACGACTTAATAGCTGGCCACAATGGTGTCCCAAAATGTCCGCTACAATCCGTGACGTCACGCGCAAACGTCATCATACCGAGACGTTTTCAACAGGATATTTCGCAGGAAATTTAAAATTGCACATTACTAATCTAACCCGGCCGTATTGGCATGTGTTGCAATGTTAAGATTTCATCATTGATATATAAACTATCAGACTGCGTGGTCGGTAGTAGTGGGTTTCAGTAGGCCTTTAATGTCAAAGATTGTGGAAGTTAATGATGCTGCATGTTGGTGCCACGTTTTGATCTTGTTAAAGAGAAAAACAAAACTTTAGCACAGAGTCTTGTGTAAACGAACTATTCAGAGTGCAACAAGACCAACAATGCAATGCTTTTACTACGTTGCACTTTCAAGCCCTATGCACTTTAACTAACCAGCATAACCAAGTACAGTATGAATGATTCTGCGTGCTCTCTATGACACTCTCGGTCTGTCAAGTGAAAGTGCTTCCAGTGATGAAGTGGGCCAGTAGATTTCCACACGGGTGCATGCTGGCAGAGAGCAGGGCACTGGTGTAGTAATGTGGAATTGAGCCGAGTGACCAGGACATAAAGCCTTGCTTGTCTACTCGTAATAGAGATGCCTTTGAGAGTGAAGGACATCTGCCTGCAGGACACATTCCACCACAAACACACACTTTGGGTCTTGAATATGCACACTGTGAGGCTACCACACTGGCAGCAATATTCAGCAAGAGCCTACTTGAGTGGAGCTAAAGTACACAGTATGAGAGCGTGAGTGATATTCAACACAAGTTGTTTGTTTGTGTAGCACCATGGGTGTCCTAAGTTAAGTTCTTCAACGGTCTTTGATGATTTTCTGTGCACCCTTTCGTGATGAACACATATTTTTTCCAAAATATGGTACGTTTTCTAAAAACTAAAAAAAGTTTTTAGTTGGTATAATAATAATAATCTTGGACAATTATCGATATTGACAACTTTCTGCTTTTCATCAACAATACGGATACCGATAAATTATTAATATCTATTATTTTTTGAATGAAGATTTAAGTGTAGTTTGTTTTAGTGATGTGCTGATAGATTCGGCTGATTTTCCTGAAAAAGTAAGTGATCAGCAATGAAAGCCATTAATCGGCAATAGCAAATGATCACAAACCACATAGCTATGTTAAAAAAATAAAAAAATATAAATAATACATCGATCTTTCTGTGTGGAGTTTGCATGTTTTCCCCGAGACTGCGTGGGTTCCCTCCGGGTACTCCGAAATCCCCCCACCTCCAAAGACATGCACCTGGGGATAGGTTGATTGGCAACACTAAATTGGCCTGTGAGAATGTGAGTGTGAATGTTGTCTGCCTGTGTTGGCCCTGCAATGAGGTGGCAACTTGTCCAGGGTGTACCCCGCCTTCCGCCCAAATGCAGCTGGGATAGGCGACCTAAAAATTATGATTTTTGATACTTGGTGCCATCTTGCAAATATGCTAACTTGTCCTATTCAACATGACAACGTTAGCATGCTAATGTTTTATGCTAGCATTTTAGCTCATTTGAATAATTAAAATCTATAAATCATAGATTTTTTATTTTTTTATTTTTTTTCTGTAATGAATTTATTAATCAATCAAAAAAACAAAAAAACCACACAAAAAAACAACAAAACAACATAGATTTTGATAATTGGCTGTTCTTATGTTTACATGTTAACGTTAGCATGCTAGTGTTTTATGCTAGTGAAGGTAATTAATTACCTCATATTATGTTTTGCATATGATGAATGTTTATATTCATCTTGGAGAAAGCAAACCATCAAGTTGAATTAAATAGTGGTATTTCAGTTTGATCACATAATAAGATAAGGCCTCTTAGTTTGATATTCGCAGGTGGATTGGATGACTTCTCATAGGAAAGAGGCCCTAATTGGGATTTTGAAATGCAAAAGTGATAGCCCTATCCTTGAGAAGAGACTACATGTCTAGCGCAACGTGAACATTTAAATTATGACTTAACCTCTAAAGGCCTTAGTGGCCACATGCATGGACAGCACCTTTTAGCTCTTAATTTCAAAATTGTGTACACTACTGAATTGGGGTCTTATGCCGACATATGGACACTTATACTGCTATCTGGTGGTGTCAGAAGAGTATAACATACAATAGAATTTGGAAAAAAAAAGTGTAAAAATAAAAATTAGCATGTCACCACACATGAAGTACACATTTGTTACTTATGGACTTAAGTACATCATATACAAATATGATTTTTAGGTTTTGTTCTAATTAGGGTCCAATAAGCCCAAATAGCAAAGAGAAATAAAAAATCATGTAAACAAACAGCTTGGGCCTTAAGAGGTTAAAGCAGTTGTTGTCCAGACACTTAAACACGAACATCTCCTTTTATGGTCAGGGTGTGCTGTCTTGATTTAGCACACACCCAGAGACAGAAAGGAGGAATATAAAAACTGATGGTTTGCTTCTCCAAGTTAGGAGAGACACATTTTCTTGACCTGACCTCCTCCAGGAACTGCAGTCCTGTATAATGACTCTCGCTTGTAATAAAGCAACTTTTGGTTCAGTAAAGCATCTCCGACATCTCTCTTGATCCAGCCACACTGCCGTGTTGCCCTTCGGTCCGGACAAGGATGACAAGACCAGAAATACACATCACTAGCAACTCAGCTAATTATATATGTCTGAACATAAAAAGCATGTATTTTAACACTTGGCGCCATCTTGAAAATATGTAAAGTTTTACTATGTTAACAATGTTATGATACCCGTTTCTGGTTGTCCAATATTTTGGTAGATGTTTTGAGTAGCAATCAAAACACATTTTTTAAAATAATATTTTAGTAAAATATTCTTGTATAAATATCCTCTTAAGACTGCTATGTTCTTTCAGCTTGCGTGTTTGCGGCTTGGTCTAAGCGGGGCTACACAGGAGGCCATCAGGCCTCCTGTGTAACCAGTAATCTGCCACTGCTTAGCCGAGCTCACCCTGTACAGTGTTTACCAACATCAAGCTTCAACAAGATGATCTGAGACACATGAACGAACACACACATGCTTAGGCACACACACCACAACACACACATAATCTCTGAAGGAGCCTTGCCAGGTTCAATAACTGTGATCCAGTGGGATGGCACAGTGGCACACGAGCATGCTTTAGGCTTTGTACTAACAGGTTTAAGTCAGTAACAACAAGGGACTTTGTTTCAGCTACAGTTGATCTGCTTAGTTGGTCAATCATGCAGCTTAGTGCAGTGCCTGGCCCAGAAAAAGGTCACACACACCAATATTTGGTTAGACCGCCTCCATCACTCGCTGTGGCATTCTATGTGCCTCTGCAAAGTTGCCAAGATCTTGTATTGATGACGAGTAATTTGGATCTGTACAAACTTTCCTCACTCTCCTTTCCAATTCTAATAATGTGTTGGGCAGTTTAAAAGGCTTAAATAAATTGCTGCCAGCCGAAACACAATCGCCCAGTCACTAATGGTTCAATGTTGCTCTTACCTTTTTGATAAATTAAAATGCAGGTGCTACATTTATTGGGGCCAGGCAGTGAATGCACCAGTCCATCAAACAAGTGATGTTTGAGTCCCCAGGGAATAAAATGTAAAGTTAAAAACCTTTAGAAATGTTATACAATGGAACCTCTGACTACGAGTGCCCCAGCTTGTTGCCATGCTTTGTTATGCTTTTAGGTCAGGAGCTAAAATTCAGGCAATGAGCCTTCCCATCACTAGTTGGAGTAGTTAATGTCACAGTGAGACCCGTGATATCAGAATTTGGACACACCTTCTCATTCAATGTGTTTTCTTTATTTTCATGACTATTTACATTGTAGATTGACAAAAAAAGGTGAAATAACTGGAAACATGTTTTGTATTCTAGTTTCTTCAAAATAGCCAGCCTTTTCTCTGATTACTGTTTTGCACACTCTTGGCATTCTCTTGATGAGCTTCACGAGGTAGTCACCTGAAATGGTTTTCACTTCATAGGTGTCATAGTTTTGATGCCTTCAGTGACAATCTACAAAGTAAATAGTCATAAAAATAAAGAAAACGCATTGAAATGAGAAGGTGTGTCCAAACTATATATATATATATATATATATATATATATATATATATATATATATATATATGTCTTAATTAGATTATAAAAAAAAAATAGTGCTCGATACCGTGGTAGAGCGTAATATGTATGTGGGAAAAATCACAAGACTATTTCATCTCTACAGGCCTGTTTCATGAGGGTTTCCTCAATCATCAGGAGGTTTTCCTGATGATTGAGGAAAACCCTCATGAAACAGGCCTGTAGAGATGAAATAGTCTTGTGATTTTTCCCACACATATATATATATATATATATATATATATATATATATATATATATATATATATATATATATATATATATATATATATATAATAATAATAATAATAATAATACCTGAGATTTATATAGCGCTTTTCTATATATATACACTACCGTTCAAAAGTTTGGGGTCACCCAAACAATTTTGTGGAATAGCCTTCATTTCTAAGAACAAGAATAGACTGTCGAGTTTCAGATGAAAGTTCTCTTTTTCTGGCCATTTTGAGCGTTTAATTGACCCCACAAATGGGATGCTCCAGAAACTTAATCTGCTCAAAGGAAGGTCAGTTTTGTAGCTTCTGTAACGAGCTAAACTGTTTTCAGATGTGTGAACATGATTGCACAAGGGTTTTCTAATCATCAATTAGCCTTCTGAGCCAATGAGCAAACACATTGTACCATTAGAACACTGGAGTGATAGTTGCTGGAAATGGGCCTCTATACACCTATGTAGATATTGCACCAAAAACCAGACATTTGCAGCTAGAATAGTCATTTACCACATTAGCAATGTATAGAGTGTATTTCTTTAAAGTTAAGACTAGTTTAAAGTTATCTTCATTGAAAAGTACAGTGCTTTTCCTTAAAAAATAAGGACATTTCAATGTGACCCCAAACTTTTGAACGGTAGTGTATATATATATATATATATATATAGTCTATGTTACTGTGGTTTATCCGTTATACAGTGCTCTATACCGGGGTAGAGCGGAATATACGTTAGGTCAGGAAAAAACACAGAGGCTATTTCATCCCTACAAGCCTGTGGTTTCTAAAAACTCACTTGAAGAGCAGGAAAACCTGCAAAACAGGGTTGTAGGGATGAAAAAGCCTCTGTGTTTTTTCCTGACCTAACGTATATATATTGATCATGAAACAGCAAACTAAAAGCTGCCAGCTGTAGTGATTTATCCACTACATCGATCTATTGATCTATATTCCTAAAATTCAACTACATCGATCTGCGCAAGGCAATCAATCGATTTTATGGATACCAGTTTGTGGCGTCATCAAAACATAGAATGGTGGATCGTTACTGTGGGCGAGAAAGGAGACAAATACAAACGTGACAAGACAGTAACATAAAGTCATAACACAACAACTTTCAGCTACAGCAAGATTGTAAACGCCGCAAAAAATACAAACGCCACGACACAATAACGTAGAGCGACACCCCAACTTTAAGCCACCAAGGACGTGACGGACACAACAGAAGTCACGGCGGACCAACTTTCGCCGATGGACCAAGTGGCTGAGGCGGAAGGTTGAAAGAAGTGTAATGAACCTAGTATTTTATCCCATCCATTTATCCCAGCTGCATTCGGGCGGAAGGCGGTGTACACCCTGGACAAGTCACCACCTCATCGCAGGGCCAACACAGATAGATAGACAACATTCACACTCACATTCACACACTAGGGCCAATTTAGTGTTCCCAATCAGTCTATCCCCAACCAGGTGCATGTCTTAGTATTATTAAAAAAGTTATCTATGAGTGACCCCTATTTATAATACTAATTATTAATAACACATATTTGTTTTTAAATGTATATACATAACATATCATTCTTTAAAAACCTATAAAGGCCTTGTGGACAGCACCTTTTAGCTCTTATTTCCAAAATTGTGTACACTACTGAATTGAGGTCTTATGGCCCTTATGTGGACACTTATACTGTCATCTGTTGGTGTCAGAAGAGTATAACATACAATGGAATTTGGGGAAAAAAAGTGAAAAAAAAAAGAATTAGCATGTCACTAAACATGAAGTACACGTTTGTTACTTATGGACTAAGTACATCATATCAAAAGATGATTCTTATTTTTTTATTCTAATTAGAGTCCAATAAGCCCAAATAGCAAAGAGAAATAAAAAAAGCATGTAAACAAACAGCTTGGGCCTTAAGAGGTTAAGCCTTTTTAAAGAAAAAATATGCGTCAACTTTGATTATGCACATTTTATGATGATGTCATATTGACCACACCCCACCAAGCCCCAAGCCAGGCCCCAAGCCAGGCCCCCACCGTCACAAGTATATTGGCAATTTAAATACAATTTATATACATATTATTCAATGCTAAAAAATCACTCCTGTTACTTTCACTGCCAAAATGAGTCAAATGTATCTTAAGAACTAAATTTGCCTGGGTTGAACCATCCATCCATCCATTTTCTAGCGCTTATCCCTTTCAGGGTCGCGGGAGTTCGCTGAAGCCTATCTCAGCTGCATTCGGGCGGAAGGCGGGGTGCACCCTGGACAAGTCGCCACCTCATCGAACCAATACACAATATAAGTAGTTTAATTTGCAAATGATCAAATTTAGAGTACAAAAAAGACAGACATTTTAATTTGTTTTGAGAGTTTCAACAAGCAAATAGCACTGATTTGGTGGAATAGCACAAATTCATTATTCACTTGTTTTTTTTATTCGTTGTTTTTTTTTTTTTTTTTTTTTGTCCCTGGTCTGTGCTCATGGTATGCTTATAATGTGTAATGTCTTGTGATTTATGTATTCTTTTGTATCATGACCTGTTGAATGTTTTACTGTATTACCCTGCCTTAGGACAATGGATGAAAATGAGCTATTGTGCTAACTCTGGCATATTTACATTGTTGCTCTATGTTGATGCATATGCATTGTCCTAATTCAAATAAATAAATTAAAAAAAATAAATCAATATTTTTATATCTTTGCTTTTCCTACCAATCACTTGTTGGATTTGTATTACCGTATTTCCTTGAATTAGCGCCGGGGCGGTAATTAATTTAAAACCTCTTCTCACTCCGGCGCTTACCAAAGGCATGCGGTAAATTTAGGCCTGCGCTTTTAAATTTGAGTGTGATGTAAGGATACCATCATGAAAAGCACATTTAATTAAAAAAAAACGTTATTATGGTCTTACCTTTACTTATAAATGAAGTCCATGCGCAGCTCCTTCTGAACAAAAGCATCTATAACTTGTTTATAGAAGTCTTCCTTATCTTTATTCAGTTTTAAAAGTCTCTCTGTCTCGATGGAGATCTTCCTTTAATTATTACCTCCTGCTTCGATTGAAAGTCCAGTTTAGAAAACGGTTTTATTTTAGATATGTAATCCTCCATGTTAAAAGTGGAAAAAATAAACGATCGCTGCTAACTGTTGCTGCTTGTTGTCACTTCTTCTGCAGCCGAGTAGTCGCAAGAAGGATCACTAGCGCCCTCTACCACCAGGAGGCGGGAGTCATTTAATGACTCATATTTGACTCACGCAGATACGGTATATTAATAAAACATAGCTGATTACTGTTCTTTTTAGCATATTCAATAGTTTGGACCTTAAATCCTACTGAATAGCTCTTTATCTTCTTCCCTTTATGCGATTTTAAATGATTAAAATCAGCCTCCTCCATTTTGAAAATGATGACAGGTGAAGTGTCACTCGTGACATGACGAGTTTGACCCGGCGGAAATTCTAGGCGTATGCTAATTATTTTGCTAAATGAGTTTGACCCGGCGGTAATTCTGACCCGGCGGTAATGCTAAGCATGCGCTAATTATTTTGCGAAACGAGTTTGACCCGGCGGTAATTCTAGGCAGGCGCATACTATATACCCTGTGGCAATTCAAGGAAATACGGTAGTTATTTTACACTAGATGTCAAATTCCTGATGCCATTCTTTTATTTTTTTGAGCGGCACTAGACATTTTCTGTTGTCTGAGTGCCCAATATGTGTTGGATTGATATATTGTGGAGTCAATCCATCTTTGTACAGTGTGGTCCATTGTTTCTTGCTTCTGTCAGAAGACATTTTGAATGCAGCTGTCGCTCAAAAGACCGCGGGCTGAGTTTCCCTTTGCTGTCTGTCAGCTGATTAGTCTGCTCTGACGTCCGCATTGTTACATGACAAGAGTGGGCGGCTGTCTGATGCCCCGAGGAGGTCCTACAGACCGACACTCTGACCAGGAATACTATTAGAGAAGTGCCTTTTAGTCATGCTTCACGGAGTTCAGACACCATCAAAGGCTGCGGTCTGCAGGGCGGGTGGAGCGAAGCCAGCGAAGCCTATAAACACCTGACATCCCCTCACGCTGCAGGCACAATAACACCTGACAGGAATTCACACTCACGAGCAAAAGAATGTGACACGCCAGTCGGCATGTTTTCTTACGTGGAACCATATGCTAGTTCTGTGCAATTATGCACTAAAAATACCTGGGACCTGAGAACCCCGAGGTGACAGAAGTGTCAAAACAACGTATTGCTTTGGCTTCTTGTTGCTCCGGTGTGACTTTTTTCCTTCCTGCCTCAAAAATAAACTGGATCTGATTTTGCGACGAATCTTGTGGATGCATCCCCCCCCCCCCAAAAAAAAACACACCATATTCCTCGACATTAAAAAGCAATTTGGCGCTCTCAGGATGAAAAGCACATGTAAAATTGAAGGCTACACTTGGTGAGGACATGACAAATTGAGCGTGCTTCTTATATTAACAAGGTTGTGCTCGGCGCACAGCGATTAGATCCAGCAAATGGAATCTTTTAGCATTAATAATTCATGCATGAGCTTACTGTTACACGACTGAAGACACGTTAGCTTGCTGCCTTAAAACTACATGTGAATTTTATACATCACATAAAATTCCCAGCTTTTAAGGCATTCATGAGTTTCCACAATATTGGACAGTATAATTGGTACTCCTTCCACCATTCTGACTGACGGTTACGCATAAATGCATTCTGGGTAAGGATATCATTTTGACCTGTACACAGCATACACTAGGGTTGTACAGTATTGGTATAGTACCACGATACTGACAAATCATATTCAGTACTATACCTCCTCTAAAAAGTACCGGTCAACCCGCCGTCGTCACTTCGTGTCATTGTTGGTTTTACGAGCAGAGGAGCATGTTCGGCAGCTCACAATCACAGAGTACTTACAAGCAGACACGATGTGTAGACAGAAAAGGGAGAACGGACGCATTTTGGCTTAAAAATTAACGATAAAGGTGAAGTTATAACACTAAAATGCCCTCACGAAGAGGTGCTTTAAGACATGGCTAGCTAGCTAGCAGCTAAAGTCCAGCCGCAGTGTTTTAGCTACTTCTAAATCACTAATCCTCGTCTCCATGGCGACAAAAAAAGTAAGTTTCTTACGAGTATCATCCCTGCAGGACGAAGAATAGCTAAACATGTTTCACTACACACCGTAGCTCACCGGCGTCAAAATGTAAACAAACGCCATGGGTGGATCTACACCTAACATCCACTGTAATGATACCAAGTATAGGAGGGAATCGAGTCGATACTACTACGATTACATCTATATTTTTTAGCATCACAAAATATTTTTTCGTTTTTTAAACATTTATATTATGTTTATAAAGTCGGGAAATATGTCCCTGGACACATGAAGTCTTTGAATATGACCAATGTATGATCCTGTAACTACTTGGTATTGGATTGATATTGGATATTGTATGTAGAAATAGTTTTAACTTGCACTTACAGATGTAGCGACGACCTGTAGTTACTGACAGTGGTTTTCTGAAGTGTTCCTTTCTGAGCCCATGTGGTGATATCATTTACACACTGAGGTTGTTTTTTAATGCAGTACCGCCTGAGGGATCGAAGGTTCGTAATATCATCGTTAACGTACAGTGATTTCTCCAGATTCTCTGAACCTTTTGATGATATTACGGACCGTATATGATAAATCCGTAAATTCCTTGCAATAGCTCGTTGAGAAATGTTGTTCTTAAACTGTTGGACAATTTGCTCACGCATTTGTTCACAAAGTGGTGTCTTTGCAGTGTATTCAATTGAATATAGGTTGAAAATGATTTGCAAATCATTGTATTCTGTTTCCATGTACCATTTACACAACGTGCCAACTTCACTGGTTTTGGGTTTTGTATATTGGACATTTATGTATTCATACTATTTTTCAGTACAGTTTCCAATCTTCAAGATTCAAACCATTTCACAGTCAAACTGTGTCTACCAATAATTCTGCATTCCAGTTGAGCTTCAGCTCTTCAATTTCAAACCATTCCTACAGTACACTCAAACTTTTCTCTAAAATATTTTTGTAGTCATTTAACTTTTAAATTCAGCTTCAGCATTGATTGGGGCATTAACAGGCAATTCCTGCCCAAAGTTTGACGCCTTCCAGCCGCCACAGTTTTAATCCGAATGGACTCAAATGTTTGGCTCTGCTGGGAATCCATGGCTTCGTATAAAAATCAAATCAAACTACCATTTTCCAAGTTAAAAAACAATTCCAGGAATTCCTGGAATTCCCGGTTTTCCAAAGCCCTATTTTTACCATTTGTTATAGTGGTTTCACTGTCCACATTTTCCAGCCAATTACAACCATTCAACCAAAAAAACATTCCTCTTAGTTAGTACACCAAAAGTTAAGACATTTTTCCCCTACAAATTCCCCGTTTTTCCCGAAATTCCAGTATTTCCAAAATACCAATTCTCACTTACAAAGTGTTACTAAATCTACATTTCTCAACCGATTAAAAAAAATTCCAACACCAACCTATTCAAATAATCTGGAACAATTTTGATACTATCTTATTTAAAAAAATTACCTGTTATCCCGAAATTCCCAAATTTTAAATAAATTCCGATTAAAATGAATGTACATTTTCAAAGTTCTACAACTTCGAAATTTCTCACATTTTTGTACCATTTTCTCCCCAATTCTAACCTTTCAACCATCCATACACACCACTTACCCTGGATAATGAAGCCATAAACACGTTTCCTACTTACCAAAATTCCCAGTTTTCCAGGAATTTCTCTCTATTGAAAATGAACGGGCAATATACAAACTTGTGCATTTCCCACATTTCTCATCCGATTTGAACCGTTTCACCATCCACACACTCCACTCATCCTGGACATTCACACCAGCATGTTCCGAAAATTCACAAATTACCCGTAATTACCAGAAATGTTCCCCTATAGAAAATAAATGGGCAATATACATACCTCTTCATATCCCACATTTCTCAACCGATTCCAACCGTTCCAGCATCCACACACCCCACTCACTCTGGAAATTCAAGCATTTTATTTCCACTCATATGTATCAGTGGTTCTGTGGCCTGCGCACATATGACATTCACACGCAATTACTACAGGAATTGCACATATTCTAGTTAATTAAATGATTATTTGGCGTACCACTAAATGGAGCCCGTGCATACTTGCCAACACTCCCGAATTTTCCGGGAGACTCCCGAATTTCAGTGCCTCTCCCGAAAATCTCCCGGGACAACCATTCTCCCGAATTTCTCCCGATTTCCAGGCGGATTTAAGGCACGCCCCCTCCAGGTCCGTGTGGACCTGAGTGAGGACAGCCTGTCGTCACGTCCGCTTGGCCAACCAAAAAGTAACCACAGAACACTAGTGTTCTGTGGTTACTTTTTGGTTGGCCAACGGTTTACGTTGTATTGCGCACCCTGACGGCAAGTGTGGGAGTCGGTTCTGAAGTATGAAGTAAAGAGACGTAACTTCGTCACCTCGCCTGGTTATTGACTCCAACCCAGAATATTACACTGCCCATACCTATACTCCTTCAAAGGCTGTACTACTGGCTGCAAAGCATTGCACTTTCAAATACAACAATGAGTAGAGAGGAGTGTTATGCGTGTATATGTGTAAATAAATGAACACTGAAATTCAAGTATTTCTTTTATTTATATATATATATATATATATATATATATATATATATATATATATATATATATATATATATATATATATATATATATATATATATATATAATAAAATATATATATGTATATATACTGTATATAGCTAGAATTCACTGAAAGTCAAGTATTTATTTTATTTATATATATATATATATATATATATATATATATATATATATATATATGTATATATATATATATATATATAAGAAATACTTGAATTTCAGTGAATTCTAGCTATAAATATACGCCTCCCCCCTTAACCCCGCCCCCGGCAGACCCCGCCCACCTCAACCCCCCCCTCCCTCCCAAAATCTCCCGAATTTGGAGGTCTCAAGGTCGGCAAGTATGGGTCTGCACTCTGCAAGTGCTTTTCTAGTTCTCCATAAAATGCGTTTTGTGTTCATATTTTTGGCGTCTTCAATGTATAAATGGGATTTACATGATTTCTTATTGAAAAAATGGCTTCGGTTGTTGTCTAACAATTTGGATTACTAACAAAAAGTAAGGTATCTTTGTCAGCATGTCTGTAAATTGGATATGTTTTACTCTTCTTTGCTGCAACACATCTGCTATTAACTGTCATAAAGTGGGAGGCAACACTTCATTGGGGCTTTTCTTTGCCGTGAAATGTTGTCAGTTCTGTCTCTAGGGCCCAATTAGTTGCTGCAAATTGCAAATCTTAATTGAAAGTAGAAACAGTACTTTTATAACATAATTGTACAGTGTCTGCAGTAGTCTTAAAATCCCAAGGAGGCTCAACGGTAATTAATTACCCCGACGTTGCTAAGCGATGGTCGTTCATGGAAGTGTTCCCGTATGTCAGCAGTCACGACCACTTCAACACTACATTATCAGAGGTTTGTGTTCAATATATCTTTTTTCTATTTAAAGGAATGATAAATAATAAACTCACAAATATACTAAATGTCGCTAATACGATGACGCACAATTCATATCCATCCATTTTATTTCGCCTGTCTCCAATTGTACATACAAATCTCAGAGTCAGAACCATTACACCCAATATGTGCCAAATGTGTTCCCAGTAAAATATATTCAAATACAATTAGTGTAAAATATTTTTTTTATCCAGCAAAGTGTCCTGCACCCTATGATTGCATGTTTAATAGATACAATTTAAAACATCATTTTAAACCACCTTGAACACTGACAAAAATTAAATTTTTGGTATGTTTACACTTCCTAAATTTAGACATTATCATCAAATACAATTAAAAAAAAAATCCCTAATAAATGTTATATTTTTTTACATGTTTGTGTTATTCTATATATTATATATTGTATATAAAAAATACATATGGGATAAATTGGATGTCAATCAGATTTTTACAACATGTAAGTGACGTCGTAAAAAATCAATTCACATTGGAATATTCTTATTTATAATAATTCTGAATCGATTTAAAATGTTCAAGAATGAATTTTTCAGCAGCCGAGAAGATCTTCTTTTAGCCTGTAACTTATTTTGGAAGGGTTCATTACAACTCATATACCAAATAAAATATTGGAAAATTGGCTGAATCGAGGGTCGATTCTGAATCAATTTATCACCCCAAGAGTCGTGAGCAGTTGTAGGATGCACATCTCTGAATTAAATACTCTAACTTTATTTTCCTAATAAAGGCAAAATAAATTCGGAAAAATTACGCAAGTCACATGGTCCACAGGAAGTTACATCATTTACATCTGCAGGCCATGAAGAACAAGCAGTTCATTCAACTATTTTCACCACGTTTATCGCTCTTAATTGATAGCGGGCCTGACCATGAACTTATTCATTATAAATAGAATCTTTTCATAGATGGAGCATAAAACAATTATATCAGCACGAATCATACATATTTGTATTATTTCCAATTGTGGAGTGTTATAAAAGGTTTGATCAAGTGAAATTAGATCAACAGAGAACAATCGTTGGTATGAAAAACACTAACCTAATCAATATTAATTGTCCGGAATGGACTTATGCTGTCTTTAATTTGAAGGGGAGTGGTAATTGTTTTTGGTGATAACTAGTGGTCACAATAATTCATGATGTTAGAGTCATGATGCAGTAAGTGGAATGATGCGGACACGTTTGTTACCTTGGAGACGTTGTATGTGTAAGTAATGTACACTGTGTCAAGACTTGGTCTTTGGTGTGATTTGTTCTCCCGTGGTGCAAATGAACTGAAGCGGATATGGCGTGGAGGTAAGGACATGATTTTATTTTACACTAACAAAGCTCAAAAAGTTATAAACAAAGGCGCTCACAGCGGAGGTAAAAAGACTATGAAAACAAAAGGTGCGCAAAATAGGCGGAAATACAAAACTAGACTATGAAACAAAAGACATGCACGTGGGCACAAAACTATGAACAATAAACAAAAACTTACTTGACATGGAAAGTTCAGCAGGAACTATGGAAGCATGGGTAAAAGTTATCTAGTGAAGAGAAGGTGATGTTGCCAGGAAAGCAGCCTGGCAACTGGGAGCTTAAATAATAGTGACAGCAGGTACGTGACTCAAAATGTGAAAACGTGAGACAGGTGTGTGTGAGTCCAAACGTGGAACAGGTGAAACTAATGAGTAACCATGGAAACAAAACAAAACCAGGAAGTGAAACCAGGAACTAAGGAAGTCCAAAACTAACAGCATAACTAAACAAAACATGATCCGGACCATGGATCATGACAGAACCCCCTCCTCAAGGACAAATACCAGATGTCCAAAACCAAAAAAATGAACAAGAGTCATGGGAGGGCGGGAGGGGGACATGGCGGTGGGTCGCCAGACCACGTGTCCCCGAATCCACCGGGGCAGAATCAGGTGCCGGCGACGCGTAGACCGCCGCTGTACCTGACGAGGTGGGCGACCCGGGAAGGGCCACATTCGTGGCCGACGAGGAGATCGGCGCACTTGGCGTGGCGGACGACCAGGTAGCGGCCATATCCGTGGCCGACGAGAAGGCAGACGCGTTGTCGTCGTGGTAGCAGCAGATGAAGCAGGCGGCGAAGCTTGGCGTGGCACTTCGGGCGGCGAAGCTTGGTCTTGGCCGCTTGGAGGGTCTTGGCTGCTTGGAGGGTCTTGGCGAGGGTCTTGGTCTTGGTCTTGGCGTGGGGGGTCTTGGTCTTGGTCTTGGCATGGGTCTTGGCGGCGTGGTTCTTGGCTTGGGTCCTGGCGGCTTGAAGGGTCATGGCTTGGGTCCCGGCGGCGTGGTTCTTGGCGGTAAACTGGACTTTCAATCGATGCAGGAGGTAATAATTAAAGGAAGATCTCCATCGAGACAGAGAGACTTTTAAAACTGAATAAAGATAAGGAACACTTCTATAAACAAGTTATCAATGCTTTTATTCAGAAGGAGCAGCGCATGGACTTCATTTATAAGTAAAGGTAAGACCATAATAACATTTTTTTTATTAAATGTGCTTTTCATGATGGTATCCTTACATCACACTCAAATTGATAAGCGCAGGCCTAAATTTACCGCATGCCTTTGGTAAGCGCCGGAGGGAGAAGAGGGTTTTAAATTAATTAGCGCAGGCCTAAATTTACCGCATGCCTTTGGTAAGCGCAGGAGTGAGAAGAGGTTTTAAATCATTTACCGCCCCGGCGCTAATTCAAGGAAATACGGTAATCTGCTATAATTTCTGACTGATATCGGACTGATGTCCTATATCAATATCGAATTAAGCCACACCTACCCCTAGAAATATTTTTCAACCAAACAAGAGCCCTCGAGACATGAAACAACACCCGTTGGTCACCTTTACACTTCTTTAATCCAATATAGTAACGCTGCCTGAGGCTGAGCCAATCAGTGGCCACGATACTGAACAGCCTGCTCTGATTGGTGGGTCTCATCCAGTGGCCAATATTACTGTAAAATCGACATGTTGAATGGATTTAGCCATTTGTAGCTTGAAAATGCTTATTTTGTTCTAAAAATATGTCGAAAATACAACACAAAAATAAATCAGCGATAGAATTTAAAAAAATTAAAAATTGAAGGGTGATGTCAGGGTGACAACTGTATTATATTTCAACTGTGACTGGGGTTAAAATCACAACACAGCCCTGTTACCAATATTATGTTTTGATGTTTTTGGTTTTTTTTAAATAAATGTTTTTGTTAAATCATTGTAATGTGTTGAGTGGCAACATGCTATTGGCATAAATACCATGTGGTTATATTTCATGTAATTCTAATTCTATGCCCAAAACTCACTCCTGTTACTTTCAGTCAATCTTGCACAAAAAAAAAATTAAGTTGCCTGAGATGAACGAGTACATATTTCGAGTAGTTAAATATGTTTATATCACATTTAGAGTTGACAGAAAAAAGACAGACACGGCACGTTGATTTATAAGACGCATCACAATGTTTGTTGCGATTACTGCTCACTGCATACTTTATGAGAGCCAACAAACATAAAAAAAACATCACTTACTGTGTAATGTCTGCTGTCATTAGGATGCCGACTGCTAGGATGTTCATATATTTCCATTTAGATGAAGAATGACTCATAATTATCGTGAAGCGGTGGTGGAACCAAGCACATTTTTGTGTCGTTCTCGCCAATTCTGGGACTAAGTTGGCTGTCAAAGTGTACCAACTTGTCGGAATACATTCTCATTCTTCTACTATCCAGGTGAGGGGGATGATTTATGATCTACTATAAAGTTTGACAAGCAAGCAAACGAGCAAGCAGCTGATTACTCGATGATGTCAACATTGGCACACAATTGGGATCACGGCGCCGCTATAAATAGTTTGTCTGCGTTAGTGATATTGTTATTATAAGCGCTAATACTTGGTTAATATTCAAGTCACGAAATGTAAATGGAGAATTGTTGTTGCATTTTGGATATTTTTTTTATTGGGTTTTATGGGCAGAATAGAGGACCTCCCAATGGCTCCGCTGTAAGCGGACTTTTACATACATTTATTTACTAGTTAGAATGCATTAATAAAAAGTAGTCAAATGTCTATGATAATGATTGTGAACGATAGGCAAAATTCAAAAAAAGGGCATTTCCCCTTTAACAGTAACACGATGGGGAAGAGGAGAAAGTGTTGTATGGGTCCTGAAATCGTTTATTATAATGGGAATAATGAAGATACAATTTCGGAGCAGACATAATTAGATTAGTGCTCTCGGGTCTAAACAGGAACTTGAATGCATGGCAAATGACTGCGAGCGGGAAGGTGAGAGCGAGCACTTAATTGATGGAACAGCACCTTGAGACTTGATGAGTTGTGACATGGCATCCGGTGCTCTGTGTGAACACTAATAACTTAATGAAGTGTCAAGAAAACACACACACACACACACACACACACACACACACACACACGCACACGCACGCACGCACACACACACACACACACACACACACACACACACACACACACACACACACACACACACACACACACACACACACACACACACACACACACTCGCACGCACACACACACAGGTTTGGTTTAGTGTGTTTCTACAGTCAGCGTAACATCATCCCTACACACACATTCTTGTATTTGTTACCTTCTTGAGGCCTCCGAAAAATGTCTGCCTCTTTAGGACCACCCTTTCTAGATATATAAAGATTTGTATTTACAACATTAACAATATATACATACCGTATTAAGCAAATATAAAAAAGGCAAGATTTTAGTTATAAATGATAAATGATAAATGATAAATGTGTTATACTTGTATAGCGCTTTTCTACCTTCAAGGTACTCAAAGCGCTTTGACAGTATTTCCACATTTACCCATTCACACACACATTCACACACACATTCACACACACATTCACACACTGATGGCGGGAGCTGCCATGCAAGGCGCTAACCAGCAGCCATCAGAGGCAAAGGGTGAAGTGTCTTGCCCAAGGACACAGCGGACGTGACTAGGAAGGTAGAAGGTGGGAATTGAACCCCAGTAACCAGCAACACTCCGATTGCTGGCACAGCCACTCTACCAACTTCGCCACGCCGTCCCATAGTTAAAACATTTTTTTTTTTTTTTTATTGTTTTTTAATTTACTTTAAGTTATTACAGTATGTCTCTCTATATATATATATTTTTATTTATTCTTTTTTTTTTTTTTTAATGAATTTTGGCCCAAGTGGGCGTATTTCAATTTCTTACACACACTTATTACATATGTTGGCCAGAGGGGGAGCACTTTTAAAACACACAGTCAATTTGAAAAATCCCTCCTTTTTGGGACCACCCTCATTTTGATAGATTTCACCAATGAGACATTCTCTATTAGATGCAATGGTTTTCCTTACTGGGACCATGATTTACGTCCTAACTTGTTCACCGGTCCTCATATGGAAGGTACTTTTCCTTGTTGATGTCTCAAGAAGGGTAGAAATACAAGAACATACTGGATATATAATTTTTCATAATGCCACTGTACAATTTGCTTGTTGTAACAACAACAAAAAAAAACCCTTCGATTTCTGCCTTTTTTTAACTCTAAATCCAAAGATGAATCTTTTGAGTCACAGAACCGAGTTTTTAGCATAGAATTAGCAAATACATGGAATATAGCCATTTATTATTTATGCTCTTAGCATTTCCGACACTGAACATTTCCCAGTGATTATACAAAAATGTTTTCAAAATAAATTAAATAATAATTATAAATTAATGAAAAAATGAGGACTGTGCTGAAATTCCAGTCGTGTAAATACGATGGTATATAAATAAAAATACATGTGTGAATGTACTTGTCTTCCTTGTGGCCTGCAGATGATGTGAGTAATGCAACTTCAACAATTTTTCAGAGAGGGTAATGTGGTAACAGGACTGAGTGAAAACACAGGAACAAAACTAAAGTGAGAATTTTAACTTGAATAAAACACATGTTTAATGATTCATCTCAGGCAACTTAACTTCATTTTTGTAAAAGATTCCTAAGCTGAAGATGACTAATTTGAGTAACAAAACTGAAAATAGTGAGTATTTAGCATGGAATTACTTGAAATATAGCCACATGACAACTTCCTGTGGATCATGTGACTTGCTCAATATTCCACATTTTTCAGAGGCGGTCTTGTGTTAGGGTAACAGGACTAAGGGAAAACACAGAACTATCACAAGAGGGTCAATTTTAACCTTTTTTTAATTGTTCAACCTAAATAAAGTTAAAGATACGAAGTAACATAAATACATATCAAAAACATTAAAGAAGGATTTCAATGATTATACTTCATTGTAAAGTCTAAATGTACAAAGTAGGGACAGACAACAAATGTTACTTTTTCGGTGTTTCATAAATCTTTTAGTGAAGTGAAGTGAATTATATTTATGTAGCGCTTTTCTATACTGACTCAAAGCGCATTACATAGTGAAGCCCAGTATTTAAGTTCCATTCAAACCAGTGTGGGTGGCACTGGGAGCAGGTGGGTAAAGTATGTTGCCCAAGGACACAACGGCAGTGACTGAGATGGTGGACGCGTAGATCGAACCTGGAACCCTTGGCTAGCTCCGCCGCTCTACCAACCAAGCCTCACCCGTTCGATTAATATTTTCTATTCATAACGATATATTTAATACATTTGATTCATTAAATATTTCACAACATCAATATGCAAGACAGTTTAATAAATACAAAACCTATTTTACACTTAATTGTATTGTTTATTTATGTATTTTATTTCCTGGGGATCAAATCCAATCACTGATTTGGTGGAACTCTCCTAATATTGGTTGGAGCAAAAGCCTTGAGGTCATTTTCTAATGTTAATGACACATTTGAAGAATTAAAACAGCTGTTAATGTGTACTGTATATTGTATGGTATATGTTGATATGTGTAGATTGCATATCTGTTAATATGGGTGTATAGTACATGTTAATATGTGAACATCTGTCAATCTGTTAATATGTGTATACTGTATATCAGTCAGCCCTAATTGGCCCTCAAATAGTGACTACAAAGTCAATCTTCTGTTCCAAGGTTAGATTCAATTACCAAAGCAGATGTTCACAGATGTCAGAAGTCAAAGCTCTTCGAAGTTGTGTTCAACCATCAAAATGACAAATGTTATATGTAAATAAATATGTACACTGTGCAACGTCACTTCAAAGTTAACGGTCCGTTTACGGTCTTGCATATTTAAAACCTAAATGCTTGATGGATGATGGATAAAATACTAATAATGTGCGCCACAGATGGCGATTTTAACATTGAAACATAAAACACAGCTCATATTATGAGCAAATCTAAAATAAAATATAATGAGCCACGATAAATAATAAATACATTTAATTAGAGTACACATTGAAACTGACACTGTCAGAGATGTACAGTAATGTTTACAAAAGGTAAACATGCTGGGCTATAGGCTACTAGGAACTAACAGCTACACAACAGCTAAGCACACAAGCTCGACATACGTAATAAGTGTCCTTAATTGAATAATATTACAGTCTAAAACAGCACTTTTGTCAATATAAGCAAGTATTAAATAATTAGAGTTGCACATTATGTACGCATCAAAAGTCTTCTAGGCAAAAGTGTATTACAAAGTATCCAGTAACAAGCGTGTCCACACCATTCAACTTACTGCGTCATGAGCGTAACTTTGTGAATTACTGTGTTTATAGGTGTCGCCAAAAATGACCTCTTTACTCCAATTTAAAGACCGCAGAAGTCCAATGGAGGGCCAAGACAGATAGACAATTTAGTGTTGCCATATGACTTCTAATTACAAACCCCGTTTCCAAATGAGTTGGGAAATTGTGTTGGATGTAAATATAAACGGAATACAATGATTTGCGAATCATTTTCAACCCATATTCAGTTGAACATGCTACAAAGACAACATATTTGATGTTCAAACTGATAAACATTTTTTTTTGTGCAAATAATCATTAACTTTAGAATTTGATGCCAGCAACACGTGACAAAGAAGTTGGGAAAGGTGGCAATAAATACTGATAAAGTTGAGGAATGTTCATCAAACACTTATTTGGAACATCCCACAGGTGAACAGGCAAATTGGGAACAGGTGGGTGCCATGATTGGGTATAAAAGTAGATTCCATGAAATGCTCAGTCATTCACAAACAAGGATGGGGCGAGGGTCACCACTTTGTCAACAAATGCGTGAGCAAATTGTTGAACAGTTTAAGAAAAACCTTTCTCAACCAGCTATTGCAAGGAATTTAGGGATTTCACCATCTACGGTCCGTGATATCATCAAAGGGTTCAGAGCTTCTGGAGAAATCACTGCACGTAAGCAGCTAAGCCCGTGACCTTCGATCCCTCAGGCTGTACTGCATCAACAAGCGACATCCGTGTGTAAAGGATATCACCACATGGGCTCAGGAACACTTCAGAAACCCACTGTCAGTAACTACAGTTGGTCGCTACATCTGTAAGTGCAAGTTAAAAGTCTCCTATGCAAGGCGAAAACCGTCTATCAACAACACCCAGAAACGCCGTCGGCTTCGCTGGGCCTGAGCTCATCTAAGATGGACAGATACAAAGTGGAAAAGTGTTCTGTGGTCTGACGAGTCCACATTTCAAATTGTTTTTGGAAACTGTGGACGTCGTGTCCTCCGGACCAAAGAGGAAAAGAACCATCCGGATTGTTATAGGCGCAAAGTTGAAAAGCCAGCATCTGTGATGGTATGGGGGTGTATTAGTGCCCAAGACATGGGTAACTTACACATCTGTGAAGGCGCCATGAATGCTGAAAGGTACATACAGGTTTTGGAGCAACGTATGTTGCCATCCAAGCAACGTTACCATGGACGCCCCTGCTTATTTCAGCAAGACAATGCCAAGCCACGTGTTACATCAACGTGGCTTCATAGTAAAAGAGTGCGGGTACTAGACTGGCCTGCCTGTTGTCCAGACCTGTCTCCCATTGAAAATGTGTGGCGCATTATGAAGCCTAAAATACCACAACGGAGACCCCCGGACTGTTGAACAACTTAAGCTGTACATCAAGCAAGAATGGGAAAGAATTCCACCCGAGAAGCTTAAAAAATGTGTCTCCACAGTTTCCAAACGTTTACTGAGTGTTGTTAAAAGGAAAGGCCATGTAACACAGTGGTGAACATGCCCTTTACCAACTACTTTGGCAGGTGTTGCGGCCATGAAATTCTAAGTTAATTATTATTTGCCAAAAAAAAATAAAGTTTATGAGTTTGAACATCAAATATCTTGTCTTTGTAGTGCATTCAATTGAATATGGGTTGAAAAGGATTTGCAAATAACTGTATTTCATTTATATTTACATATAACACAATTTCCCAAATCATATGGAATCAGAATCAGAAATACTTTATTAATCCCCGAGGGGAAATTAAGATTTTTAGCACAATCCCATTCAAGATCAGACATATATTACAGGGAGACAGAACAGGATCGCTGACAGGTGAAAACACGGCATTCGTCATCAACTTTTCTCTTTTTAGCGTCTCGGGGGTAACCGTGTGTGGGGAGGCGGGGCCGGCGGACCGACGGCGCCCGCTCCAAAATGGCGGCGAGGAGGCGTGGACGAGGGAGCGGCAAGGCGGGCGGGGCGCGCTGGGAGCGACGCCGCAATCAGCATAAGGTGCGTGGAGCGCGCAGCTGTGGACAGTGCAATCACCCTCTCGGACCGTATAAGAGGGCGAGAGATGTGAACATCAAGAGAGAGACATGGAGAAAGACTGCGGACGGGAGGAAACCATCCTCTGCTACCACGCGAACGACGGCGACGTGCTGCTGAAAAGCAGACGGCGGACGGAAGGAAACCATTCGTGTGCTCACGTAAGAAAAGGCAGCTGCTGAAAAGCACGCAAAAGACTCTGTTATTGAAATAATAAAGAAGTCTAAACCGTCGCACGACAATGTCTTCCCTGGATGATCCTGAGAACCCGCACGGCAGTTAGGACTGTCACACCGTGCATCACTTGTGCTGTGCACCTTCACTCACAGGTTACACACGGACATACGGCCATAAATAACACTTTTCAAAATAAAAGCAGCACAGTTGTATTGCGCGCACGACATAGATGTTTTTTCAACTTTATTTTGTAATTTGTGATTGCCGCTGTTCACATTCACTCACGCGCATACGTCCACACGGAAGTAATACAAATAACGCTTTTCAAAACAAAAGCAGCACCGTTGTATTGCACACTCGACATAGATACTTTTTAAAATGTATTTTGTAATTTATGATTGGCCTCACGCGGGCCGGACAGGGACGCACAAAGGGCCGGATGTGGCCCGCGGGCCGCAGAATGCCCAGGTCTGATATACACTGTGGGGCCCTCTGCGGTGTTCCACGCCATCGTCTGCTGGGGTGGGGGGAGCATGGCCAGAGACAGGAGCAGACCCAACAAAGCAACCAAGAGAGCCGACTCCACCCTCGGCCGCCCACTAACTCTCGGAATATTGGCGTAATATCAGAAGTTGTATTTGGACATTCCTAATCTTGTCAGAAAAAGACGATTAGCAGTTATTTATTTCATCACTTTTATTTTTTATTTTGCACAAAAAAATAATTGGTTTCTCATGTGTACATATTACTTCAAAGCCTGTATAATCATGTTTAAGTCAAGGTAAAAATAGAGTGAATTCCGGGTCGGCCTTGCCTGCCAACAAAGTATCTTTTATTTAAAAAAATAAATGATGAAAACCAAGTGCCTTTTATTCAGTTTTCAAAAACAGCAAAAAAACAGATGTGTTTACCCAAACACATTTCTTAAAAAAAAAACATGTTTATGACAGGCCGTCTTCCCATTAGAGTGTGATCTGGAGTGTTTGTGCAACCTACTGCCATGTGTAGCGCTTCTTTTCTGACGCCTGGCTGACATCTTGACAGTTGACAAGTGGAAGTACGCGGCCTGTCTGCCAAAGACGTAATTCAGAGATGATGTGATTATTCCTCCCAAAGCCAATTAAAGAAGGTTTAATGAAAATAGGCTGCGTCTTTACGGCTCTCTCAACTCGTGACGGGCTACAAGAAGTACATTTTTTATCAAAGAACTGACAGATTGTATAGCTTAGCAACAGATGTTTGACACATTCTTGGCACCTTGTTGTTTTCCTGCCTTGGAGCTCTTCTTAACAACTTTGCCAAATGTCACTTTGAACACTGACATGCTCGGACTGAAGAAGAGTCGGAGTTCCATTGATCAGCACAGCTTTCCTTCCAGCTGCCCTCCAGCAAATATCCACATGACCAAGACTTCTTTTTGAGCAGAGCCAACACGGGAACAACTCCTATGTTCATTTGTTTCAGACATAAATCACGTTGTTCCGTTTACACCAGGGGTGTCCAAAGTGCGGCCCGGGGGCCATTTGCGGCCCGCAGCTAATTGTTTACCGGCCCGCCACACATTGTGGAAATGCTATTGCAAAAATAAAAATAAATATTTAAAAAAGTTTAATGAGGTGAAATCTAACTAGAAAAAGTTGCAATGTTGACACAAAGCTGCCACGCAGGTGTTTTTATCTCCTTTTGTCTATCTTTATTTTTCTTTTTTTTGCCATTGCTTCAAAAAAAAAAAAAAAATCAATGTTATAATGGATTATTGACCTATTCAAGGCTCCAATTATTTCAAATATTTCACTTTAAAATGTTTTATGTGGAAAATATTGCATACATTGTGTGGTTGCCATACAAAAACATCAACATTTTCTATGAAAAAAGAGCATAAAACAAACAAAATAATAGTTCAAACGTAAAATCCACAGATATATCTGAAGTTGATCTCGTAACTTAAGTGTTGAAAGTAAAAAAAAAAATAATAAAAATGTATCACTTTATATGAGTGGGGCTCCTTTTGGATCCCAAATATATTTAATGGGATTTTATTTATCTTTTCACTGTGATTACTCAAAAATAATAATGAATTAAAATCAATGGTGTCCTGCATTATTGAGCTGTAATTACTTCACATCAAACATTGCTTTCTGAATGTTTTGGGCAGTGGGGGAAATACTGCATATTTCAGTTTTATTATAAAAAAACTAAGTTGTCTTTGACAGAAAAGGCATAAAACTTTTTTTTTTTTTTTTACTTCATATCAACCTGAAGTTGATATACAAGAGATTTACTGTAAGTGTTAAATAAATAAAAATAATAATAATTTGACTTATTTTTAACATTTTAATGACTTAGACCCTTTATGGGCCCCGGAAGCCCTAAAGGTAAAAAAATAAAAAATAAAAATCCATATATTTTGTTATGGTTTGAAAATGAAAACTATCAAAATGGCTCTGCTTTAATTTTTCCGTGTGCGGCCCTCAGTGGAAAAAGTTTGGACACCCCTGGTTTACACAATTCAGCATAGGAGTAAAAAAGAAGCAGAGCTCATTTCATCGAAGCCTTTCTCTGTCAAATACTGACAAGTCCTTTATTGTTTACAAGTTGACACTTATTTTGTTTGCCGACGTTTCATCATTGAATGTTTGCTCATTTTCTGTGTTTAAAAAACTTAAAAAGTCAACAATAGGAAATGCGCAGTTAGAGTGTCCGCCCTGATATCGGTAGGTCGTGAGTTCAAACCCCGGCCGAGTCATACCAAAGACTATAAAAAAGGGAGCCATTACCTCCCTGCTTGGCACTCAGCATCAAGGGTTGGAATTGGGGGTTAGATCACCAATATGATTCCAGGGCGTGGCCACCGCTGCTGCTTACTGCTCCTCTCACCTCTAAACTTTAACTTTTAACTTTACCATTCATCTATTCCAGTGTCGGGCCGTTCGTTTCTCACCTAGGCCTAGTCCGATTTCACCACTCAAAATAGCGTAATTTATGTCACCACATGGACACGGCTGGAGATACTATACAGCATGGGTCCCCAAACTACGGCCAGCAGGCTGGATACGGCCCCCCAGCATCCAAAATCCGGCCCGCGGGAAGTCCCAAGTTAAAAAAAAAAAAATATATATATATATATATTTTTTTTAAATTATTATTATTTTTTTAATTTGTGCTTACTAGTCCTTTTTCTAATGTCTCCTAGCCACTCAGGCAAATCATATTGTCTAAAAATGCATTTTACCATGGATAACGTGGTATGCAGCAAGTGCGCTCTTTAAGTCAATTAGTGCGCGAGGAATATATATGTATGAATACATATATATATATATATATATATATATATATATATATATATATATATATATATATATATATATATATATATATATATATATATATATATATATATATATATACACACATATAGATACATATATATATATACTGTGCATATATACACATATATACACATATACATATATATATATATACATATATACACATTTACATAGACATATACATATATACACACACATATATACACATTTACATATACATATATACACACACACACACACATTTACATATAATATATATATATATATATATATATATATATATATATATATATATATATATATATATATATATATATATATATATATATATATATATATATATATATATATATATATATATATATATATATGTATATATATATATATATCGCGCGGCCCACCGCCAAATTGTTTTACCCAAATGCGGCCCCGGAGTCAAAAGGTTTGGGGACCCCTGCTATACAGAAACACACTTGCACACTACTGAGCATTGACATCCCTCAACAGTGTACAAAACTGTCTATTTTTCAGCACATTTAACATTCAATAAACCCGCTTCAGCAATTAAAACATATCTTTTGTGGTAAAGTTAAAATTAAAAGAATTGTATGAAAAAAATTAAACATGAAAAAAATAAAGAAATCAAATATTTCAACTCACAATTTGCATAACCCATTCGACGCCGTATAAGCCATTGGTAGTAGTCATTTGATTCGTGTGAAAGTGGCGAGCAAACCATTTCCCCATCGGTGTTGTGCCAAAATGTGATTGCCTGCCAAAAATGTATTTCCTTCGCGGGAGCGCGCACCGCTCGCTAAACCTACATTGCTTGGCTTCGTCTGTCCAAAGACAAACACTTTATCTTCGTGGTTATTGTACCGGTGAGTTTTCTGTGTCTTTCTATGGCTCGTATGGCTCCGGTGCGACTTCCTGTTTTCACAACTTGTGATTGGATACTCACTTGGGACTCCTAAGTGAGTATCCAATCACGGCGTTAGGCCAGCTACAAGGCCTTACTGCCAAAACCCGTGATCTGATTGGTTATCGCAATTATCTATCATCTGTTTGTCACTGTTCACTTACAATTAGAGATGCTTTAAAATGTAATATCGGAAATTATCGGTATCGTTTTAAATTTAAATTAAATCAACATAAAAAACACAAAATACACTTACAATTAGTGCACCAACCCAAAAAACCTCCCTCCCCCAATTACACTCATTCACACTCATTCACACAAAAGGGTTGTTTCTTTCTGTTATTAATATTCTGGTTCCTACATTATATATCAATATATATCAATACAGTCTGCAAGGGATACAGTCCGTAAGCACACATGATTGTGCGTGCTGCCGGTCCACTAACAGTACTAACCTTTAACAGTAAATTTTACTCATTTTCATTAATTACTAGTTTCTATGTAAGTGTTTTCATATTGTTTTACTTTCTTTTTTATTCAAGAAAATGTTTTTAATTTATTTATCTTATTTTATAATTTTTTTTAAAAAAGGCCTTATCTTCACCATACCTGGTTGTCCAAATTAGGCATAATAATAACGACTGTATATATCGGCATCGGTTGATATTGGTATCGGTAATTAAGAGTTGAACAATATCGGAATATCGGATATCGGCAAAAAGCCATTATCGGACATCCCTACTTACAATGCAAAGACGCCCGCATTGTAGATTCTGAAGGCTCCGGGCAGATTTGGTACACCAAGGCAACATAAGCTAGGTGAATTCTGATTGGATTTAAACTCTAAACTAAAAACAAAAGCACTGGAAGGAGCATAATATGACATGAAGAAAATGTGAATACTTGTAGATATTACAATACTTTTATCTTTAATTATGATCATGGTTTCTGGTTATGTTAGGCCAGCAGAGAAGGCCTGGCTGGCCCTGACGGCACACCAATGATCTATTCTGATTCTTTTTCTAGGGCTGTCTGAAGATTGTCTGAGTCAAATCTTAGTCGTTATCGTCGACTACGTGCAACATGTTTTTTGTTGTATATATGTATACATGGAAATACAATAGAAAATATTACAATAGGAATACAAATAAAAAGCAACAATAAGAATACAAATATAACAGTAAAAATAAGAATATAACAAGAGAAACTAGGCAGTAGTGACCATGTCATGAAAAAGTATTGCACTGTTATTGTTTTGCATCCCCTGTCATCCTAGTACCCCCCCACCAACCCCCAAGAGAGGAGTTGTACAGTCTGATGGTGTGTGGGACAAAGGAGTTTTTTAGTCTACTAGTCCTGCACTTGGGATGAAGCAGTCTAGCAGAAGCTGCAGTACATACAAAATAGTGCTGCTAGGATCCTGATGAGAGTGCGGAAATATGACCACATCACACAAACTCTCAAATCCCTTCATTGGCTTTCTGTTCCACTCAGGGTTGAATTCAAAATCTCCTTACTAACTCACCAGTGCCTCCATGGAAATGCCCCCGTCTACCTTAAAGAACTGCTCACCCCCAAATCCTCCACACGACACCTCCGCTCCAAACAGGCTAACCTCCTCCAACCTCCAAGGACAAAGCTACGAACTATGGGAGATCGGGCTTTCTGCTCCGCTGCTCCCAGTCTGTGGAACGCTCTCCCTGACCACCTGAGGGCACATCAGACTGTGGATGCTTTTAAAAAAGGCTTAAAAACCCATCTTTTAAAAAAAGCCTTTTTATAGATTTTTATAGATATGCATGCTGGTTCTAGCTATTGGGCTGTTTCTAGTTTTATATTTTTTTTATTTGTATTATCTTTTATTATTATTATTACTATTTTCTTTTTCTTTTTTAACACTGTGGCACTTTGAGGTTGTTTGCTCAACGTAAAGTGCTTTTTACAAATAAAATATATTATTATGATTATTATTAGCACTGAACAGGCTCCTCTGACTACTGATAACGGTATGCAGAGGGTGACTGGCATCATCCATGATGCCACATGTATGATAGCAAGAGCACAGCTAATGGAGATGCCCACAAATACATACATCTCGTTTGCGGCTATTACTACCTTAAGAAGACTGAAGCACTGACATAAACAAATAAAGACAGTAGAAAAACTAGACAATAGAGAGTGAGGTCACATGGATCGTGAAACGAAAGTCCCGTTTGGTGAATATCTTTATCGATTGCCACAACGTAATAGAAAATAAGACAAATACTGTACAGGAATACATACAGATAAGCCAAAAATAAGACTTAATTTAACACTTAATTTATGCCAGACATATGTTGAATATGCTTATAAATAAAACAATATGCAATGTAATGAAACCACGATATTTGAAGTGCAATGTTGCGAGGCACAGTTTTATCTACATGGTTCGAATTGTACCCATTTAGGCCAAGGAGGGGTCCCACATGGACCCAAATGGTCCAGATGATAAATGGGGCACCCCAAAAGGTCTGAAATAGACAAGGACTTTTAAAGGTAAGTCCTTTTTGGGATGCTTTGGAACTTTGGGACTATCTTGGGTCCTTTAGTGCCTTTGTCTATTTGTACACAAAACAGTATTTGAACCCAGCCAAGGACAACTAGACCTTTCCTGAGTTCAATGACTTTTTTTTGTATACAAATAGATATGCCCCAATCCCTTTGTAGCCACTTCTGCTCAAAAAGTGCCGCGACACTTCAGAGAAGGTTATTTTTCCAAGCCTTTCCTTCACAGTAGTGCGACCTCTCTTTGAGAAGGGGGACCTGGCTTAGTTTCAGGCCTGACACCCACCAACTAAAGACCAACTCTCGAAAGGTCAAAGCAAGGTTAGATGGGAACACCCGCACAATTCTTCCCTAAGCTTTCTGAGGAATTGTGAGGCATGGATCATAAAACCATAAACACGATGAACTCTCAGAAGCACTGATTTTATAGTTTAGCACCTCTCTGTGTGCAATTTTTACTTTCCACCCAGAGTCTGAATGCTTCTGTATATATGTATATAGTATAATATTTAATATTTAATATTTAAAGGCCTACTGAAATGACATTTTGTTATTTAAACGGGGATAGCAGATCCATTCTATGTGTCGTACTTGATCATTTCGCGATATTGCCATATTTTTGATGAAAGGATTTAGTAGAGAACAACGACGATAAAGGTCGCAACTTTTGGTCGCTGATAAAAAAAGCCTTGCCTGTACCGGAAGTAGCGTGACGTCACCAGAGGAAGGACTCCTCATATTCTACCATTGTTTTAAATGGAGCGAGAGAAATTCGGACCTAGAAAGCGACGATTACCCCATTAATTTGAGCGAGGATGAAAGATTCGTGTATGAGGAAAGTGAGAGTGAAGGACTAGAGAGGCAGTGCAGGATGTATCTTTTTACGCTCTGACCGTAACTTAGGTACAAGGGTTCATTGGATTCCACAGTTTCTCCTTTTTCTTTTGTGGATCACAGATTTGTATTTTAAACCACCTCGGATACTATATCCTCTTGAAAATGAGAGTTGAGAACGCGAAATGGACATTCACAGTGACTTTTATATCCACGACAATACATCGGTGAAGCTCTTTAGCTACTGAGCTAACGTGATAACATCGGGCTCGAATGCAGATGGAAACAAAATAAATAAATCCCTGACTGGAAGGATAGACAGAAGATCAACAATACTATTAAACCATGTACATGTAACTACACGGTTAATAATTCTCAGCCTGGCAAAGCTTAACAATGCTGTTGCTAATGACGGCATTGAAGCTAACTTAGCAACCGGACCTCACAGAGCTATGATAAAAACATTAGCGCTCCACCTACGCCAGCCAGCCCTCATCTGCTCATGAACACCCGTGCTCACCTGCGTTCCAGTAGTCGACGGCGCGACGGAGGACTTCACCCGATCATCCGTGCGGTTGGCGGCTAGCGTCGGCTAGCGCATCTGCTATCCAAGTAAGTCCTTCTGGTTGTGTTGCTACAGCCAGCGCTAATACACCGATCCCAACTACAACTTTCTTCTTTGCAGTCTCCATTGTTCATTAAACAAATTGCAAAAGATTCACCAACGCAGATGTCCAGAATACTGTGAAATTTTGAAATGAAAACAGAGATTTTTTGTATTGGATTCAATGGGGTACCAATACTTCCGTTTATCTATTGACGTCACGCGCATACGTCATCATACATAGACGTTTTCAACCGGAAGTTTAGCGGGAAATTTAAAATTGCACTTTATAAGTTAACCCGGCCGTATTGGCATGTGTTGCAATGTTAAGATTTCATCATTGATATATAAACTATCAGACTGCGTGGTCGGTAGTAGTGGGTTTCAGTAGGCCTTTAAACAACACATTCAGAACATTCGTTCTCAGGACTGGACTGTGCACCTTACCTCCTTTGCACTATTTTTTTCTTCTTTCCTTCCTATGTTTTGCGTATTTATAGACTGTCGCACTGACACTGGAGTTGCTTTTAATCTCATTGTACCTGTTTATAGTGACAATAAAAGGCATTCTATTCTATTATATTCTATTCTATAGAACATCAGAGAACACAACAGAGTGGTTTCCATTAGTCAACAACAAATGAAGTAACTGGACGAGCAAGCATCAAAGTGAGTGGGTTCATATGGATCAAGTAGGAATTCTGACGTCTGTGTTGTACTTACTGCACTTCACAAACTAATATTGTGGCATCAACATTCATATTGGAAAGGTTGGCGGAGGAAACAGAACATTTTAAAGATGTTATCTAAAGCTGGACAACTAACACACTAAAGCTTGTTGACCTACTGCGGCTTCAAAAGCAATATCCTCTTCCCTGCGGCAAGACTCCTGATCTGCAGGCCCAAGTATGTCACAAAGTTTAAGTACACACGAGTCAGCTAAGACTACAAGCATAATGATGGCGCTCACTACCGTTACTCGGCCTTCTAGTAAACATGCAGTGAAATTTGCAGTTTTTACAGTGATCTTCAAAATGTACACACACATTCCTCGCTATAATGCCGTCTTAAATCTGGCTCAACACAGGCACGAGGTTTTAATCTTCAAAAAGCCAGTTTTATAAGTGCGTAATGAGCGAGACCACAACAGAAAAACAAACCATTTATCTTCCTCCCCGGAGAGTAAACGGAACCATATGCAGCTTTGCCGAGCCAGATCCCAACATCTGGACATCGTGATGGAATCAAGTGGTCTGCCGTGGACCTCAGTGAACCGCAGTAACCTTCGTCTGCTCTGACAAAACCAAAGTCAGTAAAGACAGGTTGGGAAGCTTGCTCTCCAAGGAGTCTGTGTTTTCCTCTTGCTTTTTTTTCCAGGGTAATTGCTAATCAAAAAGAGGTCTGAGCGAGGTCCAAGGCAGTAATCACTGACAGCTGGAAGGTTGATGTGTACGTAAAAACAGCTGGAAGCAGCCATGACTAATTCCTGGGAAAACATTTTGATTGTGCGAGTTGACGGTCACAAAGAGTTTAATCATAGACGACACCACAGCGTTTATTTCAGTAGCTTCCACCGTAGAAGCTCATAGGAAGAAGACACTTTGTTCTGTGATACATGCGAACCAAATTGATTGTGTTATTTATACTTTTTATTGTTCAAAAGCCTTTTATTTCCCATAGGAAATAAGGTGAGGAAGTCGGGTGATTGAGTCACTACCAGGTTTCCAACTTTCATCACTATTAGAACTAGCAGTGTCTCGGTACTACTTCACTTACGATAAAATAACGATGTTGGAGCTTTGAATAATGGCTGATACTGATATTGATCAGCTATGATATCACCAGGAATTATACATGTATTATTTTGTCGTGTGGATGTTTATGAAATGAGTAAACATTTACTCGTTTGACATTGCTATTTATTACTTTTACCCACTTCTGTTAAAGTACATAGTATATGCATGTTTATGTATATGTTGTTTACACTAGTTATCCTCCTTTGTCCCACACGCCATTAGACTTTACAACTCCTCTCTGGGGGGGGGAGGGGGTACTAGGATGACAGGGGATGCAAAACAATAACAGTGAAATACTTTTTCATAACATGGTCACTACTGCCTAGTTTCTCTTGTAATATTCTTATTTTACTGTTATATTTTTCTTCTCATCGTTGCTTTTTATTTTTATTCTATTGCAATATTTTTCTATTTTGTTTCCATTTACACCCCCATTATTTACTTTTTACTTTTTACAATATTGTACACTGCTGCTGGAATTAAAATTTTCCTGAGGGAACTCTCCTGAAGGAATCAATAAAGTACTATCTATCTATCTATCTTATCATGAAAAATTATTGAAAAAACATATTTCCATGAAAGCATGGAGTGGAAAAACAACTCATTGAGTTGAATTAATTTGCTGACACTATCCCCCTCTCCGCCACCCTTTGAAAAAAATTATACCATATTTTCTGGACTACAAAGCGCTCTTAAAATTCTTTTTTTTTTTTTTTTACTCATCAGTGCGCCTTATAACCCGGTGCGCCTAATGTACATAATAATTCTGGTTTTGCTTACCGACCTAGAAGCAATTTTTATTTGGTACATGGTGTAATGATAAGTGTGACCAGTAGATGGCAGTCAAACATAAGAGATGTGTGTAGACTGCACTATGATGGCAATATGACTCAAGTAAACAACAGCAACATTTGATATGTTCCATTGAAAATATAGAACATTACACACGGCGCTCAAAAATATATCAAAATGTTTTAGTACGACTTTGGTAAGCTATGAAGCCGCACCGCTTGATGGATTGTACTGATGTAGTTGATGGATCTGTATTTGGGATCTGCATGGATCCTAAAAAATCTGCGTGTGTCCGCCTTTGTAGTCGATTTTCTCTATCTTATTATTATGGGACATTCATCCTCTGCTGTTGCCATTTGTAATATAAAATAGTGTTAAGTTATTACTTAAATCTGTCAGTAAACTAGTGTTACCATATCTGAGTTATTGTGCAGAAATATGGGGAAATAACTACAAATGTGCGCTACATTCGCTAATCGTGTTACAAAAAAGATCAGTTAGAATAATACATAATGTTGGATATAGAGAACATACAAACCCTTTATTTATTAAGTCAAAAATATTAAAGTTCAGTGATTTGGTAAAATTGCAAACAGCTAAAATGATGTACAAAGCAAACTATAACCTGCTACCAAAGGATGTACAACAATTCTTCTCAACTAAAGAGGAGAAATATAACCTTAGAGGAAAAAATAATTCAAAACATTTATATGCACGTACAACACTTAGAACTTTTAGCATATCGGTATGTGGAATTAAATTATGGAATGGATTAAGTAAAGAAGTTAAAAATTATACTGATATGATCCAGTTTAAGAGGTTGTTCAAAATAATAGTGCTTACAAAGTACAAAGAAGAAGAATTATGAGAAATACTTCCAACCCTATTGAAAATGAGATATTCTTCATCTCAGTATGTTAATAATGACTGAATTAATTAATTACATATTACAAAACTGTTGTGTAAACTAATTCATAGATGTTATTTTATTATATAAAAAGGTCAGTAAATGATTCTATATATTTGTAAATGCTTTGAAGTGGGAAAGGGGTAGGATTAAATAAGCTTTGCTTCTTCCTACTCCTTTTCAGGCATGATGTAAAATGAAATGATATGAAATTGTGTGATGTATTATGATGTAAGTGTGTTCAGGTTCGAAATAAACTAAAGAAAGAAAGAAAGAAAGAAAAACTCGCCCTGAAAGCGCTAAAACATACTGGTGTAGTGAGTTTACATTATTTACCCAAGGAACTTTAGTTATTAGAGTTACGGTCGGACGGTTTTTCACGGGACACATTTCCGGCCTCGTTGTTGTTTCCGGATGCTGCTCCGTTATTGATTTAAGTAAAGTCTGAATGTCATTAAAACAGTTAGCTCCATCTTTTGACACTTCTTCCACGCCCGTCCTTGCACGCTACAACTGTCAGAAAGAGATTTGAAGATGATCTGTAAAACATAATCTATGCAACATTTTGACCAAAGAACCACCATTACATGTTATGTAGACCACAAGGAAGTGTTTTTTTTTTTTAATTTAGAAAAAAAAAATACAATAATATAATGCGCTCTATAATCGTGCACCTTATGTATGAAAAAAGATCGAAAATAGACCATTCATCGGCAGTGCGCCTTATGATTCGGTGCGCCCTATGGTCCGGAAAATACGTAGCAAGAAACACAAAAATAAAAAAAACAACGGAGGGAGGAGAAAGATGGGCATTTTCTAGCTAAATCAATCAATCAATCAATCAATCAATCAATCAATCAATCAATCAATCAATCAATCATTCAATCAATTGATTTTATTTTGAACATGTTAAAACTTCTCAAGCACACACTTTTGCTTAAGTGATCAACAGTCCAAAAGGAGTGGAAAGCAGTCTGGTCCCACCCCTGTGCCATAAGCAGCAGACACAGGCATTGTCTGGAATTTTTTTGTGTGTATACAACAATATTAAAGGCCTACTGAAACCCACTACTACCGACCACGCAGTGTGATAGTTTATATATCAATGATGAAATCTTAACATTGCAACAGATGCCAATACGGCCGGGTTAACTTATAAAGTGCAATTTAAAATTTCCCGCTAAACTTCCGGTTGAAAACGTCTATGTATAATGACGTATGCGTGTGACGTCAATCGTTGAAGCGGAAGTATAGGTACACCATTGTATCCAATACAAAAAGCTCGGTTTTCATCGCAAAATTCCACAGTATTCTGGACATCTGTGTTGGTGAATCTTTTGCAATTTGTTTAATGAACAATGAAGACTGCAAAGAAGAAAGCTGTAGGTGGGATCGGTGTATTAGCGGCGGACTACAGCAACACAACCAGGAGGACTGAGATGGATAGCAGACGCGGTAGCCGCCGACCTCACCTTGACTTCCTCCGTCTCCGGGCCGCCGACCGCATGGATGATCGGGTGAAGTCCTTCGTCGCGCCGTCGATCGCTGGAACGCAGGTGAGCACGGGTGTTGATGAGCAGATGAGGGCTGGCTGGCGTAGGTGGCTAGCTAATGTTTTTAGCATAGCTCTGTGAGGTCCCGTTGCTAAGTTCGCTTCAATGCCGTCGTTAGCAACAGCATTGTTAAGCTTCGCCAGGCTGGAAAGCATTAACCGTGTATTTACATGTCCATGGTTTAATAGTATTGTTGATCTTCTGTCTATCCTTCCAGTCAGGGATTTATTTATTTTGTTTCTATATGCAGTTAAGCACGATGCTATCACATTAGCTCTGTAGCTAAAGAGCTTCGCCGATGTATTGTCGTGGAGATAAAAGTCACTGTGAATGTCCATTTCGCGTTCTCGACTCTCATTTTCAAGAGGATATAGTATCCGAGGTGGTTTAAAATACAAATCCGTGATCCACAATAGAAAAAGGAGAAAGTGTGGAATCCAATGAACCCTTGTACCTAAGTTATGGTCAGAGCGAAAAAAGATACGTCCTGCACTGCACTCTAGTCCTTTACTCTCAAGTTCCTCATCCACGAATCTTTCATCCTCGCTCAAATTAATGGGGTAATCGTCGCTTTCTCGGTCCGAATCGCTCTCGCTGCTGGTGTAAACAATGGGGAAATGTGAGGAGCCCTTCAACCTGCGACGTCACGCTACTTCCGGTACAGGCAAGGCTTTTTTTTATCAGCGACCAAAAATTGCAAACTTTATCGTCGATGTTCTCTACTAAATCCTTTCAGCAAAAATATGGCAATATCGCGAAATGATCAAGTATGACACATAGAATGGATCTGCTATCCCCGTTTAAATAAAAAAAAATAATTTCAGTAGGCCTTTAAGGTTTGTTGAACACTGTGCTGGCCAGAAAATGTAACTAATAAAGTAACTTGTAATCTAACTTAGAGACTTTTCAAATTAATTAATGAGTGCGTAATCATGAATCATTAATCTGATTACTTTTCCAAAGTAATTGTGGCAACACTGTGTAGTTCTTTGCTAACAGTTACAGACGCTACTGTAGTGTGTGACGGGGTCTTAATATTCCATAAGAAGATTCAATCAAATGATTAACTTGGCAAAAGCAGGGCTGGCTTTAATAGCCTTTAGCTAGTCTGCCTTACTCTCCAGCCAACAACAAAGAAAGGTTCTTATCAGCGCAAGAAAGCTGAGCTTAAGAAGCTGCACCACCTGAGGGCTACGTATTTTAGCGAGGGATTTAGCGTTTTATACTAAGCTTCTCTCCTACATCTGTGACTTACTTGCTGGGATCACATCCAACCACCAAGTAAAAATGAATATTACTAACCTTACATCATCAGGGAGGTCTGCAGAGAATGTGCTACCACTGCAAGATGATTATTTATGATTATTAGGTGGATTATAGCAACACAAAGGATATATTATTGCGTGTGCCCCGGGGGTACAATTCTGTATTTTAATGCTCAACAAAGATAAGGTTCTAGGGCGTATTCCTGTCCTCTGGGAGGGATAAGGGGTCCATCACGTCCAATTATATGATGCCAGTGGGGGTCGCAGCCCTAATAATTTATTCCTCGGTGGTCTTTTGGGAGAGTGTTAAGTCAGCTGGTACCCTAGTCTGCAGGCAGGATCCTCAGGAGTAACAATATCACTGATGAATACGTGATCTGTCCTACCATTATATTAGGGGGCCCCAACCCCCTCGATAGCGGCCCCCACACCTTCAAGAACAATTTTATCATATTATTCAAATTACACCCATTCAAATTAATTCAATGATTCTTTTCATACAGAATAATATAACTGCATGCATTTTTTTTTAAAATACAGCTTTATTTAGTTTTTTGTGAGTAATGTGTTCCCAAAAGGTCAACCAAAAACCAAGGCAATTTTTTCCAAAATAAATAATGTAAATCCAATAAATCGGTCCTAGATGATGGATGAGTTGTAGTTTTACATGCAGAAATAATATACCTTTATTGAAGATTAATTTGCGGGTAAATATAATAGTTTGTTATACGCAATGTTTGTTTTTGTAATAATAGAGAAAATAGGGATGGAAATATTTCACATTTCAAGTCCCATTGTATTAACATTAATCCAACACACTGTAGTGACATGCTAACTGTATCTTGCAGATTTAAAATAAAAACATGAATAAATAATTACTATAATTTAAATGGATCCTATTAAAGAAAACTAAATTTTCTAAGCTGTTGGTACCTGTTTTTGTTTATTTGTGATCCCATAAATCCCCAACATTTGAATCCAAATCATGGAGTCACGGCAGATATATTCATTAAACACTTTCAAATGAGCTGTTTGGAATTTGAGACTTCAGTGACGTATTTTGCCTTAGTTATGTCAGCGGCAATCACCATATATCGTGAAGGTTTACACACAAAGTTTTGCGCGAGTCCACCATTTTTATTCAGTCGTAGTCCAAAGTTGAACAAACCCCGTTTACATATGAGTTGGGAAATTGTGTTAGATGTGAATATAAACGGAATACAATGATTTGCAAATCATTGTATTCCGTTTATATTTACATCTAACACAATTTCCCAACTCATATGGAAACGGAGTTTGTAGTCAATATGCTCATTATGTTTCTCTATCCTCTTGTTGTGGGGCACACTGGCTCATACATGCACATGCATGCTAAGATCCTCTGCTGTTACCATTTCTAATAAAAAAAAGTAGCATGTATACAATGATGTAGTGTATAGGCCAGTAGCAACAGTTTAGATTAATGACACTCCCAACACAGGGCTGCCATGCAAGGTGAGCATATCACAAGGTACAAGAACTCCCAAAATAATGTGCACGTTTACATTTACAACAACAATAGCTTTATTAAACATATATTTGAAGGAAAATAATGTTGGTGGTCAGTTGAGTAGTAAGGTGACTGGCAGACCAGAAGAGACGCTGTAGTCGCATAAACTGTGAGGACATTTGAGTAATCTGCTAGAAAGTACAACAAAAGTATTGATCGGATACCAACCTTGGTATGAATACTATTTTTATATATATATATATATATATATATATATATATATATATATATATATATATATATATATATATATATATATATATATATATATATATATATATATATATATTATTAATCAATCCAACCAAATAATACACAAAAATACCATAATAATACCATTCCAATTCCAAAACCAAACCCAGCCCAGCAACATTCAGAATAGCAATCAACCGAGCAATTGAGAGGTCACACAAACATGACACAAAACAATCCAAAACTAGTCAAACAAAAATGAATAATATCAACAACAGTATCAATATTAATAAGAATTCCTACATAGCAGTGAATAGAAATCCCTTAATTGACATTATCATCACAGCCATTTATAAAAAATAAAATAAAAACATTTAAAACATGAACAATAGTGTCACAGTGGCTTACACTTGCATCACATCTCATAAGTTTGACAACACATCGTGCCTAATATTTTCCACAAAGATAAAATAAGTCATATTTTAGGTTCATTTAATAGTTAAAAAAAATGTAAATAATGGATCCCATATTCCAATATATGACTCATTACCTAAACTAAATGCAGTTTTTTCTACTAATATCATCTCCATAGCTTGTGTATACCAGTCAGTATGAGTTGGACTATCAACATCTATCAATTTTTTTAATATTACCATTTTGTTATGAATACTATTGATATTTAGATCAATATTCCCAAACCTAGCATGTAAACATACTGAGTGCGTGCGCGCGTGTGTGTGTGCTTGCGTGCGTGCGTGTCTGTGTGTGTGATGTTAGGTTTCGGGTGTTGTTGGGATCCTTTAGGAGCCTAATAATACCACTGTGGGGAGGCATGGCCAACAGGCCGACAGCGAGGCGTGCCCCGCCGGGGCCGACTCCGAGATGGCGGCGAGGAGGCGTGGCAGGCGGGCCAGCGGCAAGGCGGGGCGCGCCGGGATCGACGGCGCAAACAATATCAGGTGCGTGGATCGCCCAGTTGTCACAATCGCATAATTGTTCCGCACTGTGTAAAAGGGCGGCAGCCGTGAACGTGAGGAGGAGAGTTGGAGAGCGAGTTGGAGAGCGAGAAGCAGATGCGGAGCGCGAGAGGCAGAGAGCCCAAGGAAGACGACGACGTGGAAAGCTGAAAAGCGAGCGGAAGAGCGAGCATGCACGCGGAAGCCTGAAAAGCGACCCGACGAGAGACTGAATTTATTGAAAAATAAAGAAAGTCAACCCTGCTCGCAGATATGTCTGCTCTTGATGGTCCATGGAACCCGCACGACGGCACGAGTCTGTCACAAACACGTAAGGATTATTAATGACCAAAATGGAGCCACAAACAAAAATCTTGTTTTGGACCATAAAAAGCATAGCAAAATAAACTTCCATTTGAACTTGAAAGTTGCTTGTTATTGCTCCCTTTTATCCTGTTGGCAGCATTAAAGAAAGCATTTAGGGATCAGATGATATTGTACTGATTGAGATAATTGATTCAGACAAAGACTGTGGGGAATAAAATAATGAAAAACACATCTTTTTATTTTTAGTCGCTGCTCCTCAACAGCATTAAGATGAAAATATCCTCTCTCTCTATTGCCCCTCTCTCGCCCACCATGAATTCCTCCCATGGCCCAGCGCTCTCCTTTAATGAGAAGCTGGAAACGACAGCTTTAATCACCGCCCGTGGCCACAGCGAAGGACCCGTCAATGACAGAAAAGAACAGAGGGCCATTTGCATCAATCAGCCCTAAATGACTTTTTATGATAATGCGGAGGGGAAGCACGATAGCAGACGACCCACATGACTTTATGATGATGATGATGGTGTTCACGGATGTTTCTTAAAGAGACATCACAGCAACCTGGCATTGCTAAGCTCCTCCTTCTTTTACAATCAATCCTTCATTGCTATTTCTATCTCGCTCATAAAGCAACCACTCATTGATCAAATCCACCCATCCATCTTCTTCCGCTTATCCAAGGTCGGGTCGCGGGGGCAGCAGCCTAAGCAGAGAAGCCCAGACTTCCCTCTCCCCAGCCACTTTGTCCAGCTCATCCCGGGGGATCCCGAGGCGTTCCCAGGCCAGCCGGGAGACATAGTCTTCCCAACGTGTCCTGGGTCTTCCCCGTGGCCTCCTACTGGTCGGACATGCCTGAAACACCTCCCTAGGGAGGCGTTTGGGTGGCATCCTGACCAGATGCCCGAACCACCTCACCTGGCTCCTCTCGATGTGGAGGAGCAGCGACTTTACTTTGAGATCCTTCCGGATGGCAGAGCTTCTCACCCCGTCTCTAAAGGAGAGCCCCACCACCCGGCGGAGGAAACTCATTTCGGCCGCTTGTACCCGTGATCTTGTCCTTTCGGTCATAACCCAAAGCTCATGACCATAGGTGAGGATGGGAACGTAGATCGACCGGTAAATTGAGAGCTTTGCCTTCCGGCTCAGCTCCTTCTTCACCACAACGGATCGATACAGCGTCCGCATTACTGAAGACGCCGCACCGATCCGCCTGTCGATCTCACGATCCACTCTTTATCTTTGTGGCACTTGTCATACTCAGGCAATCACTGAGAGATACTGGAGATTGATAACGAGATTAAACAAATATTACGGTTGTTCATCTCTAAAAGAAAGCATGAAATATGAATTCATAAACGCGAGGGGCGGGGAAAACATTGATATGGCAATATGTTGCGATAGTTTTTCTAATGATATAATATAACGTTTTGAAAAATGTATATTTTATTTATTTTTTAGGTCAGGTTTTGGACTATTTTCACAGATACGGTCTTCAAAATATCACAATAATTTTTCCAATGATATAATATAAATTTTTTATGTTTTTTTGAAAAAAAAAAAAAATATATATGTCTTCATTTATCTACGGTATTTTTTTTAACTTTTAATTCAGTTGCACCTAAAGTACAATCTCTGCACCTACCTGCGCAGTATATTGCGATACTTTTTCTAAAGTTATAATGTCAACTTTTAATGCTTTAAAACTGATTTTAAAATTGTATTTGTTTGTGTAAAAAATATTTTATTAGCCAATTGATTCCTGAGTAAAATGCATGACGTAAAATACTTTCTTTTCCCACTTTTAATACATACCGCCAGAGCCGGTCCTGGCTAACTTGGGGCCCCCAGCAGAATTTTATTTTGAGCCCCCCCAAACTGCCTTGACAAAATGAATTCATACTTATTTATTCTATGAGAAATACTATTTATCACTGTTGTTGGTATTATTAATTTTTGTTTGACTACTTTTGGATTGTTTTGTGTCATAGTTTGTGTGTCCTCTCAATTGCTCTGTCGATTGCTATTCTGAATGTTGCTGTGCCGGGTCTGGTTTTGGAATTGGAATTGTATTATTATGGTGACTGCGTGGGTTCCCTCCGGGTACTCCGGCTTCCTTCCATCTCCAAAGCCATGCACCTGGGGATAGGTTGATTGGCAACACTAAATTGGCCCTAGTGTGTGAATGTGAGTGTGAATGTTGTCTGTCTATCTGTGTTGGCCCTGCGAGGAGATGGCGACTTGTCCAGGGTGTACCCCGCCTTCCGCCCGATTGTAGCTGAGATAGGCTCCAGCGCCCCCCGCGACCCTGAAGGGAATAAGCGGTAGAAAATGGATGGATGGATGGATGGTATTATTGTGTATTATTTTGTTGGATTGATTAATTGGAAAAAATTTAAAAAATTAAGTTTAAAGACAAATTTGCATGCTGTTGACCAACAATGTGTCTCTGGTCCCATTGAGGTATATATAACTAAATTGTTTTGAGGCACCGTTTCTAGAATTCTAAGAACCCGGGTTGCTGGACTTTTCTCTACACCAGACCTGGGCAAATTAAGGCCCGGGGGCCGCATGCGGCCCGATAAGCTTTTCAATCTGATCCGCTGGACATTGCCAAATAATTTTTTTTAGATCTTTAAAGGCCTACTGAAACCCACTACTACCGACCACGCAGTCTGATAGTTTATACATCAATGATGAAATCTTAACATTGCAACCGATGCCAATACGGCCGGGTTAACTTATAAAATGCAATTTTAAATTTCCCGCTAAACTTCCGGTTGAAAACATCTATGTATGATGACGTATGCGCGTGGCGTCAATAGTTGAACGGAAGTATTCGGACACCATTGAATCCAATACAAAAAAGCTCTGTTTTCATCTCAAAATTCCACAGTATTCTGGACATCTGGGTTGGTGAATCTTTTGCAATTTGTTTAATGAACAATGGAGACTGCAAAGAAGAAAGTTGTAGGTGGTATCGGTGTATTAGCGGCTGGCTACAGCAACACAACCAGGAGGACTTTGACTTGGATAGCAGACACGCTATCTGACGCTAGCCACCGACCGCATGGATGATCGGATGAAGTCCTTCGTCCTTCCGTCAATCGCTGGAACGCAGGTGAGCACGGGTGTTGATGAGCAGATGAGGGCTGGCTGGCGTAGGTGGAGCCCTAATGTTTTTATCATAGCTCTGTGAGGTCCCGTTGCTAAGTTAGCTTCAATGGCATCGTTAGCAACAGCATTGTTAAGCGTCGCCAAGCTGGAAAGCATTAACCGTGTATTTACAGGTCCATGGTTTAATAGTATTGTTGATTTTCTGTCTATCCTTCCAGTCAGGGGTTTATTTATTTTGTTTCTATCTGCATTTAAGCACGATGCTATCACGTTAGCTCCGTAGCTAAAGAGCTTTGCCGATGTATTGTCGTGGAGATAAAAGTCACTGTGAATGTCCATTTCGTGTTCTCGACTCTCATTTTCAAGAGGATATAGTATCCGAGGTGGTTTAAAATACAAATCCGTGATCCACAATAGAAAAAGGAGAAAGTGTGGAATCCAATTAACACTTGTACCTAGGTTACGGTCAAAACGAAAAAAGATACGTCCTGCACTGCACTCTAGTCCTTCACTCTCACGTTCCTCATCCACAAATCTGTGATCCTCGCTCAAATTAATGGGGTAATCGTCGCTTTCTCGGTCCGAATCGCTCTCGCTGTATTGTAAACAATGGGGAAATGTGAGGAGCCCTTCAGCCTGTGACGTCACGCTACTTCCGGTACAGGCAAGGCTTTTTTTTATCAGCGATCAAAAGTTGCGAACTTTATCGTCGATGTTCTCTACTAAATCCTTTCAGCAAAAATATGGCAATATCGCGAAATGATCAAGTATGACACATAGAATGGATCTGCTATCCCCGTTTAAATAAAAAAAAAACATTTCAGTATGCCTTTAAGATGAAAACTGTAGCTGTACGAAGTATTTAAATGGTTGGAATTTGCGCTTTTGCATGATAAAGTAGTTACTATAGTCATCTAAGTGACAGCAGCTCAGACGAGGCACCAAGCAGTGTGGGTGGGGAGTGTTTCCACAGAGTGTTTCCAGAGTGGCCAGCCTGAAATGCGGGTGTCAGGGACAGACACGGAAGGAGATTTTTACAACAAAGTTCTAAAGCTTAGTGATATATCAGATAGAATGTTAGTTTTTTTTGTACCCTTGGCGTTCATATTTTGCTGTGATTGTTGCTTTTTTGTTGCGTTTCGCTTGATTGTAAAATATGTCGATCGAGAGGGTGTGTGACAATCATATGTTGTCAATATTCCGTTTTTTTATCGTTCATAGTTAATATTGTAAATCCCACAGTCTTTAATTTAATTTACATTCTGGGTGTCTCATTCTGTAAAAAAACATAAAATTCCACTCCGCTTTTAAAGGCGGTCTGTCATAACCTTTTTAGCATTCAAACTGACATTTGGTGAAGTTTTGTATTAGTGTTCCTAAAAATAGATATTCCGGCCCCCGAAAAGAAACAAATATATCATTTTTTATTTATTTATATGTTTTTAATCAAATTTTGTTTCAATTTGATGTATGGTTTGTACTAAAGCTATTACATTCTTATCACTGACATAGCAGGCAGGGGTTAGGAACGCATTTGGGATAACATTTTATGTAAAGCGCTCTGTCATTTATTAATTTACATTTTTACATGAGCTTCATCACGCTGAATATTGCGACAAAAGTCGCTAAGTTGGAAACATTGTTCACTTCTGCTGCATCTTCTTATTCTCTGGCAGAGCAGTGTTATCATGCATAGCGCCACCTAACAGGTAGCACCAAATCTATGTTTGTAAATAAATGTATTAATGAATGAATGAATGTTTGGGAAATGCTGAAAAGGATCAAATGAATAGAATATTTATGTTAACACAGCCAACAGACCTAATACAAACCCCGTTTCCATATGAGTTGGGAAATTGTGTTAGATGTAAATATAAACGGAATACAATGATTTGCAAATCCTTTTCAACCCATATTCAGTTGAATATGCTACAAAGACAACATATTTGATGTTCAACTGATAAACTTTTTTTTTTTTGCAAATAATCATTAACTTTAGAATTTGATGCCAGCAACACGTGACAAAGAAGTTGGGAAAGGTGGCAATAAATACTGATAAAGTTGAGGAATGCTCATCAAACACTTATTTGGAACATCCCACAGGTGAACAGGCAAATTGGGAACAGGTGGGTGCCATGATTGGGTATAAAAGTAGATTCCATGAAATGGTCAGTCATTCACAAACAAAGATGGGGTGAGGGTCACCACTTTGTCAACAAATGCGTGAGAAAATTGTTGAACAGTTTAAGAAAAACTTTTCTCAACCAGCTAATGCAAGGAATTTAGGGATTTCACCATCTACGGTCCGTAATATCATCAAAGGGTTCAGAGAATCTGGAGAAATCACTGCACGTAAGCAGCTAAGCCCGTGACCTTGGATCCCTCAGGCTGTACTGCATCAACAAGCGACATCAGTGTGTAAAGGATATCCCCACATGGGCTCAGGAACACTTCAGAAACCCACTGTCAGTAACTACAGGTGGTCGCTACATCTGTAAGTGCAAGATAAACTCTCCTATGCAAGGCAAAAAACGTTTATCAACAACACCCAGAAACGCCGTCGGCTTCGCTGGGCCTGAGCTCATCTAAGATGGACTGATACAAAGTGGAAAAGTGTTTCAAATTGTTTTTGGAAACTGTGGACGTCGTGTCCTCCAGACCAAAGAGGAAAAGAACCATCTGGATTGTTATAGGCGCAAAGTTGAAAAGCCAGCATCTGTGATGGTATGGGGGTGTAGTAGTGACCGAGACATGGTTAATTTACACATCTGTGAAGGAGCCATTAATGCTGAAAGGTATATACAGGTTTTGGAGCAACATATGTTGCCATCCAAGCAACGTTACCATGGACGCCCCTGCTTATTTCAGCAAGACAATGCCAAGCCACCAAGCCACGTGTTACATCAACGTGGCTTCATAGTAAAAGAGTGCGGGTACTAGACTGGCCTGCCTGTAGTCCAGACCTGTCTCCCATTGAAAATGTGTGGCGCATTATGAAGCCTAAAATACCACAACGGAGACCCCCGGACTGTTGAACAACTTAAGCTGTACATCAAGCGAGAATGGGAAATAATTCCACCTGAGAAGCTTAAAAAATGTGTCTCCTCAGTTCCCAAATGTTTACTGAGTGTTGTTAAAAGGAAAGGCCATGTAACACAGTGGTGAACATGCCCTTTCCCAACTACTTTGGCACGTGTTGCAGCCATGAAATTCTAAGTTAATTATTATTTGCAAAAAAAAAACAAAAAACTTTATGAGTTTGATATCTTGTCTTTGTAGTGCATTCAATTGAATATGGGTTGAAAATGATTTGCAAATCATTGTATTCCGTTTATATTTACATCTAACACAATTTCCCAACTCATATGGAAACGGGGTTTGTACATTCTTACAGTATATATCGCCAATGTTATCATCGGAGCCTTCAATTACACCTGATTTGACATTTCCTGTCGCTATAATTAATTCAGAAATGCTCTGATGAAACACAATCAATGCTATTGCAAACACAGCAGGGCTCCCTGAACAAAGATCATCTGCAACGAGCAATGAGTATAATCACATGACACCACGTCTCATATGCATACCGGCTGAAAAGCATTCTGAATGACAAACATCAACAGCAAGGAAAGGAAATAGACTTACCTCAGACAACAAAATATGACCCTTTGGAAATAATAATCCTGCCTTTTGTGGCGGAAAGAAATTAATATCACAACAATATCCGGAGGAGAAAAACTTTCTTTTGAGAAAAACCAAACAGATGAAATGTCCACGGATGCTCTGCGAACTGAAATAATTGAAAATGAAAGGACAAAATGTCGAAATTGATCATGAGCTAGAATCCAGACAAACACGACAATCAGCCTTCAGGCCATCTTCCATTTCTCATATCCATCTCTCTATGTACCTATCTCTATATCTCTCTTTCTCTCTCTCTCTCTCTCTCCACAGATGGCTCTTGGCGAGGGCACAAGGCTGCTTCTCGTTAATCATCAGCCACGCAGACCTAAAAGCTTGTTAGAACGTCTGCTGATCGTGGCAAAAAGTCAAGCCCCAGCCAGTGAAAGGTCACCAAGAATTAGGCAACGCTCAAACTCCAGAGGCCGTTCTAATTCCCCGGATAAGCCCCGTTTGAAATTCAACCTGTCCTGGCTGCACCTCAGGGCTCAGGGATCTTTTTGGAAGTCATTTGAAGAAGAGAGAAGACATTCCCAGCTGCACAGCGACTGACAGCAGAAGCATCACTTTTTTTTATCGATGACTCGACCAAAACAGTCGACTGAACAATCAATGTTTGAAAGACATTAAGGCTTTTAAGAATGCAGGTTAGTGTTGTACCGATACCAACATTTTGGTACCGGTACCAACTTTTCGGTACTTTTCAATATTTTTCTAAATAAAGGGGACCACAACAAATTGCATTATTGGCTTTATTTTAACAAAAATATCTTAGGGTACATTAAACATATGTTTCTCATTGCAAGTTTGTCCTTAAATAAAATAGTGAAAATACTAGACAACTTGTCTTTTAGTAGTAATTAAACAAAAAAAGGCTCCTAATTAGTTTGCTGACGTATGCAGTTACATATCGTGTCTATTATTTTGTCAAAATTATTAAGGACAAGTGGTAGAAAATTAATTATTAATGTACTTGTTCATTTACTGTTAATATCTGCTTACTTTCTCTTTTAACATGTTCTATCTACACTTCTGTTAAAATGCAATAATCATCTATTCTTCTGTTGTTTGGATAATGTACATTAGTTTTGGATGATACCACAAATTTGGGTATCAATCCGATACCAAGTCGTTACAGGATCATACATTGGTCATATTCAAAGTCCTCATGTGTCCAGGGACATATTTCCTGAGTTTATAAACATAATATAATTTTTTTTTAAACGAAAAAAGATTTTGTGATGCTAAAAAATATTGATGTAATCATAGTAGTATCGACTAGATACGCTCCTGTACTTGGTATCATTACAGTGGATGTCAGGTGTAGATCCACCAATGGCGTTTGTTTACATTTTGACGCCTGTTTAGCTATTCCTCGTCCTGCAGGGATGATACTTGTAAGAAACTTACTTTGTTTGTCGCCATGGAGACGAGGATTAGTAATTTAGAAGTAGCTACAACACTGCAGACTGGGGCTGGACTTTAGCCGCCAGCTAGCTAGCCATGTCTTAAAGCACCTCTTCCTGAGAGCGTTTCAGTGTTATAACTTCACCTTTATCGTTAGTTTTTAAACCAAAAATGCGTCCGTTTCTCCCTTTTCTGTCTACACACTGTGACTTCTTGTAAGTACTCTGTGATTGTGTGCTACCGAACATGCTCCTCTGCTCGTAAACCAGCAATGACACGATGTGACGACGACGGGGGGTGGGGGACCGGTACCTTTAGAGGCGGTATAGTACCGAATATGATTCATTAGTATCACAGTACTATACCAATTGCGGTATACCGTACAATGTTACTTGACATTTGAGTGAAGAGCTCATTGGTTACTTTGGACTTCAAAATGTTGTTGTCAATTATCCAGTTTGAAAAAGACACCCATGAAAATATAGAAAACACACCACAACCAAAACCCTTCAAATATCTGGCATAATGCAGTTGAGATAAGTTTCATATTAGAGCAGTGTGTGCGTCTGTGTGTGTCTTTAAAAGACAATGCCTTTAGCTTGAGCTGTTTTTATTAGCTTAGCAGGCTAGCAGCGACAGTTTGTCGGTAGCTCTTTTGAATCTTTCACTGGTTTGTGTTACCTCTGCCTAATAAACAGATTGAATGTTCTTCCTTGGCTGTATGTTCTTGTCAACAAACGGGGTATTGTTTGGATGACAATTTTGTCACTTCAATGATTGATTTATTCTTTATGTGTTGTTACCAGCACGCAGTGCAGTTTGTGTCAAGTTTTAAGGTGGTGAAAAAAATATATTTTTCTTTTACTGACTAGTTCCTCCAACTAAGACAGGGTTGGCTTTTATAAAAATGTATGACAATGGAAAAAGATAGGGGAAAAAATATATTTTTTGTGTTAATATGTTTTTGGTAGGAGTACAAACATGACACGGACATTCCTAATTGCGAGAAAACCCCTGTTCAATATGTTTGTGTTTATGCTTCACTGATGAGATTTTTTGTGAGCACTGTTTTGTCCTACTAATTTCACCGGTCCATGAACGCTCCATAGTTGTGTGGCCTGTGACGCAGCAAAGAAAAAATGATAGTGATCATGTGACCTCCCGTAATGTACCGTATTTTTCAGACTATAAGGCGCACTTAAAATCCTTTCATTTCCTCAAAAATCGACAGTGCCCCTTATAACCCCGGTGCGCCTAATGTACATAATTCTGGTTGTGCTTACCGACCTCGAATCAATTTTATTTGGTACATGGTGTAATGATAAGTGTGACCAGCAGATGGCAGTCACACGTAAGATATATAGGTACACTGCAATACAACGCCAGTAAACAACACCAAAACTTTAAATGTTCCATTGAGAATATAGAACATTACACACGTCTCATTTAAAAATCTGTCAAAATGTTTTTAGTACGACTTCGGTAAGCTATGAAGATGCACCGCTTGATGGATTGTCGGCGCATTAAAAATACGAGTATTGTTATGGTGCATGTATGAGAACCGCAAAATGGCACCTATTAGCAGACATACTACCTGGCGTTTTGTTTCCCAATATTTTGCAAATCCAACTTTTCTTACCTTCTGGTGCCTGCTCATCTGTATTTTGGGTCTGCATAAGTCCTGAAAATGTGCGCGCGTCCGCCATTGTAGTCCGTGCCGACCCGTAGTCATAAGCATCTTTTTTTTCTCTACCTTCTTATGTGACATTCATCTTCCGCTGTTGCCATTTCTAATATAAAGTAGTGTAAAGTTCTTACTTATATCTGTCAGTAGACTAGCTATAAAAGTGCTAAAAACTGTAGTGGGTTTACATAATTCACCAACGGAACTTTAGTTAGTTAGTTAGTTTTTCACGGGACACATTTCCGGCGTTGATGTTGCATTATTGAGCCACAGATGAGAAGATGCTGCTCTGTTATTGATTTAAGTCAAGTCTGAATGTCATTAAAACAGTTAGCTCCATCTTTTGACACTTCATTCACTAACGGTGTTACAAAAAAGATGACTTAGAATAATACATAATGTTGGATATAGAGAACATACAAACTCCTTATTTATTGAATCAAAAATACTGAAATTTCACGACATAGTGAATTTGCAAACAGCTAAAATTATACACAAAGCAAACTATAACCTGCTACCCAAGAATATACAACAGTTCTTCTCAACAAAACAGGAGAAATATAATCTTAGAGAAAAATGTATTTTAAAACATTTGTGTGCACGTACAACACTTAAGACCTTCAGTATATCTGTATGTGGAATTCAATTATCGCCGTGAGTGACTGCTCGCTGACTGCTCGCTGTTGCGAAAAAGCTAAGTATCGTTCTATCTGTGTGCTTTTAATTGTTTTGCAGCTTTCTTTACTACTTCCCAAACATATTTAGTAGTCCTTTTTTAACTTGCAAATCACCCGATCTCTGTCTCACCACCCCTCCCTCAGCTAGCTAGCTGCTAAGCTAACAAAGCTAGGGCGGAGAAAGGCGGCGCCGGTCGTCGGTCGGAAGGAATCTACTCCCACACACCGTGACCACTTCCCGGAAGACAGCAGGAACTTCACTCTGTGACAGAAAATACCGTGAGTATGGCTTCCTGCACGTCTTGCACCTTACTCACGGAGAGGTTGGCTCTGCTAGAGGGCCGTGTCCGCCAGTTAGAGCACAGTAATCTCATAACTTTAAATATTGCGAACACATCTGCTAGCGTTAGCTATAGCGAGCTAACTAGCCCAGTTTATAGCAGTCCTAAGCGACCTATAAGCTGCGGTGTACCGGTTGAGACGCATAATAGATTTAGCCCTTTAGCTAGTCCTACACCCAAGTCTACCGGGCACCACACCTTAGTCATAGGGGATTCCATCACCCGAAACATAAAGCTTAGCAAACCAGCGACAATTAAGTGTATTCCCGGGGCCAGAGCACCTGACATTGAAGCTAATCTTAGGGAGCTAACTCGCAACAGGCCTAGTAAACACATACGACAGGCTAATCGCACCGCTAGTTATGCGAATATAGTTGTACACGTTGGCTCCAATGACACTAGGACAGGGGTGGGCAATTAATTTTCACCGGGGGCCGCATAAGCAACCCGAGCACTGCTGGAGGGCCACACGACAATATTTCAATTAAATTTTGCTCAATATTATTTTTGATATACCGTAAGATAAATAATAATGATAATAATAATAATAATTAATAATAATAATAATAATTTAATTTAACCTAACTTAACTTTATACAAAAGCAGATTGCTTTTGATGGTCACTTTATCCTGCATTATCCAACATTTTTCCCCATCAGATTTGGACAACCATCTGTTGTTAAAAATAGTTTTTAATCATATTTATTTGATATTGTTTTTTATATTGGTTTTATATGTAATTGTTTTTTCTTTTTATTCAGTCATTGGTGGAGCTAAGGATAATATTTGAATATTGTTTGTAATATTATTGTGCAGCACTTTGGAAACATTTTGTTGTTTAAATGTGCTATATAAATAAAGTGGATTGGATTGTCACACCTGCCAGCTTGTCCCAACACGCATTTACCTCTGTGAACAAGTCATTACCTGTGGTTGTCTCTTTAATTGACTGCATCAGAGCTCTCATCCAAAGTTAGCAAAAAACAGTCCTGTCTCCGGGCATTATCAGCGCAACAAAGTCCAATAAGCACTCCTTAATAAACTCTCCGTCAGAAAACGCCTTACTTTTTCTGGCGCTTTTGTGAGAAATGACGAAACTTGTCCTGACGGCTGCATCTCTGGGGGTGTGAAATATGGCACAAAGTCCTTGTTGGGTTTGCAGTTTCACCATCAACGCATCAGCCTCCCTTGCGCGCGCTTCATCAGACACATCCCGGTATTTTCCCTCGTGTTTCTTCGTGTAGTGGCGATTAAAATGATATTTAAACACAGCAAGCTGTTTACCACACATTAAGCACACGGCTTTACCATTAATTTATGTAAAGAAATACTTGGCAGTCCATCTCTTGTTGGAAACACGCCAATCCTCATCAACTTTTCTTTTTTTAGCGTCTCATCACTTGTCTCTATGCACCTTCCCTCACAGGTTCCCCCCGGACATACGGCATAAATAACACATTTCAAAATAAAAGCAGCACAGTTGTATTGCGCGCACCACATAGATGTTTTTTAAACTTTATTTTGTAATTTGTAATTGCGCCGTTCAATTCACTCACAATCGCACACGCGCATACGTCCACACGGAAGTAATACAAATAACGCTTTTCAAAACAAAAGCAGCACCGTTGTATTGCACACTCGACATAGATACTTTTTTAAAATTTATTTTGTAATTTATGATTGGCCTCACGCGGGCCGGACAGGGATGCGCAAAGGGCCGGATGCGGCCCGCGGGCCGTACAATGCCCAGGTCTGCACTAGGATGAGACAGTCAGAGATTACAAAGAGAAACACAGCCAGGACTTATGATTCTCGCTAGAAAGATGTCCAGGCATTGAGTAATTGTCTCTAGCCCCCTGCCTGCGAGAGGCAATGATGAGAGATATAGCAGATTAATCTCGCTTAACAAGTGGCTGTCTTGCTTCTGTAGACAACAGGGACTAACGTTTATTGATAATTGGCCCTCTTTCTGGGGCAAACCAGGCTTGCTGATGAGAGACGGCCTTCACCCTAACCAGGAAGGCGCCATCATCCTGTCTAGGAAGATAGACTACTGTTTGAGTCACACTTGACTAACTACACTAGAGCAAGCAAATTACAGAGTCTGCTAGGCCGGGTGATGAGTCAGTTAAAACAGAACTAGCCAGCGCCAGGCTGGATAATCCCTGCACACATAGCAATTCTCGTAGAGTAATACACAACTCTCATATACAATGAAAACTTTAACCTTACCCCTAACCTAAATAATAATCAATCAATGCATCAATCAATGTTTATTTATATAGCCCTAAATCACAAGTGTCTCAAAGGGCTAAATATAAATCGTTTGAGGTGCTTACTATGAGGTCTGTCACACCGCTACCTCTCGACCTGGCTGTTATCTACCGCCCCCCTGGGCCCTATTCGGACTTTATCAGGGAATTCTCAGAGTTCGTTGCTGATCTTGTGACGCACGCCGACAATATAATCATAATGGGGGACTTTAATATCCATATGAATACCCCATCGGACTCTCAGTGCGTGGCACTCCAGACTATAATTGATAGCTGTGGTCTTACACAAATAATAAATGAACCCACGCATCGCAACGGTAATACGATAGATCTAGTGCTTGTCAGGGGTGTCACCACCTACAAAGTTATGATACTCCCGTATACTAAAGTAATGTTCGATCATTACCTTATAAAATTTGAAGTTCTGACTCATTGTCAACAAGCTAATAATAATAATAATAACTCTTATCTTACTAACTGGATGCAGTGCGTCTCCCATAACAATGTGACCTTGGACTATGTTATGGTAACGTGCGGAGTTCCCCAAGGTTCGGTTCTTGGCCTTGCACTCTGTAGCAAATACATGCTGCCGCTAGGCGACATCATACGCAAATAAGGTGTTAGCTTTCACTGTTATGCTGATGACACCCAACTCTACATGCCCCTAAAGCTGACCAACACGCCGGATTGTAGTCAGCTGGAGGCGTGTCTTAATGAAATTAAACAACGGATGTCCGCTAACTTTTTGCAACTCAACGCCAAGAAAACGGAAATGCTGATTATCGGTTCTGCTAGACACAGACATGTATTTAATAATACCACCTTAACATTTGACAACCAAACAATTACACAAGGCGACTCGGTAAAGAATCTGGGTATTATCTTCGACCCAACTCTCTCGTTTGAGTCACACATTAAGAGTCTTACTAAAACGGCCTTCTTTCATCTCCGTAATATCGCTAAAATTCGTTCCATTTTGTCCACTAGCGACGCTGAGATCATTATTCATGCCTTCGTTACGTCTCGTCTCGATTACTGTAACGTATTATTTTCGGGTCTCCCTATGTCTAGCATTAAAAGATTACAGATGGTACAAAATGCGGCTGCTAGACTTTTGACAAAAACAAGAAAGTTTGATCATATTACGTCTATACTGGCTCACCTGCACTGGCTTCCTGTGCACTTAAGATGTGACTTTAAGATTTTACCACTTACGTATAAAATACTACACGGTCTAGCTCCAGCCTATCTTGCCGATTGTATTGTACCATATGTCTCGGCAAGAAGTCTGCGTTCAAAGAACTCCAGGTTATTAGTGATTCCCAGAGCCCCAAAAAAAGTCTGCGAGCTATAGAGCGTTTTCTATTCGGGCTCCAGTACTCTGGAATGCCCTCCCGATAACAGTTAGAGATGTTACCTCAGTAGAAGCATTTAAGTCCCATCTTAAAACTCATTTGTATACTCTAGCCTTTAAATAGACCCCCTTTTTAGACCAGTTGATCTGCCGTTTCTTTTCGTATCTCCTCTGCCCCCCTTTCCCTTGTGGAGAGGGAGACACACAGGTCCAGTGGCCATGGATGAAGTGCTGGCTGTCCAGAGTCGGGACCCGCGGTGGACCGCTCGCCTGTGCATCGGTTGGGGACATCTCTGCGCTGCTGACCCGTCTCCGCTCGGGATGGTTTCCTGCTGGCCCCACTACGGACTGAACTTTCACTAATATGTTAGATCCACTATGGACTGGACTTTCACAATACTATGTCAGACCCACTCGACATCCATTGCTTTCGGTGTCCCCTAGAGGGGGGGTTACCCACATATGCGGTCCTCTCCAAGGTTTCTCATAGTCATTCACATCGACGTCCCACTGGGGTGAGTTTTTCCTTGCCCTTATGTGGGCTCTGTACCAAGGATGTTGTTGTGGCTTGTGCAGCCCTTTGAGACACTTGTGATTTAGGGCTATATAAATAAACATTGATTGATTGATTGAATTATGGAATGGATTAAGCAAAGAAATCAAACAAAGTACTAATATGATCCACTTCAAGAAATTCTTCAAACTTAAAGTGTTCACAAAGTACAAAGAAGAAGAACTATGATAAACATTCTGAATTTATCTCATCCATCCATTCATTTTCAAGATAATCTTACTCATCTCACCAAATAAAATATAACTTACTTCACTAATTATTATTTATTTATTTTTAATGTTATTACTTATGTTTCTATTCTCAGCTCCATTTCGAAAGTAATGGAGAAAATAGTTTATGAACAGGTCGATAGTTACCTTGCCACTAATAAACTCATGTACAAATTCCAATCCGGCTTCAGAACTAACCACTCCACTGACACATGCCTTCTCTATCTGACCGACCACATCAAACATGAGGTGGACGCGGGCAAATACTGCGGCATGGTCATGCTGGACCTTCAGAAGGCCTTTGACACCGTTAACCACGCTATACTGTTGGATAAGCTCAGAGCAATCGGATTTAACAAAACCTCATGGAGCTGGATGCAATCTTACTTGGAGGGGAGGGAGCAGGTGGTAGAGGTGAACGGCACCGTGTCCCCCCCCCCCCCCCCCCCTCTCGGTGAGCTGTGGAGTCCCCCAAGGCAGTATATTGGGACCTTTACTGTTCCTAATATACATAAACGACATGTCATCTGCATGCGACAGTGAACTGTTTTTGTTTGCGGATGACTCGGCCCTGCTGGTATCCGGCAAGGACAAGTCACAGGTGGAGAAAATCCTCAGTGCTGAGCTCTGTAGAACTTGGGACGGCGTGGCGAAGTTGATAGAGTGGCTGTGCCAGCAATCGGAGTGTTGCTGGTTACTGGGGTTCAATTCCCACCTTCCTAGTCACGTCCGTTGTGTCCTTGAGCAAGACACTTCACCCTTTGCCTCTGATGGCTGCTGGTTAGCGCCTTGCATGGCAGTTCCCGCCATCAGTGTGTAAATGTGGAAATACTGTCAAAGCGCTTTGAGTACCTTGAAGGTAGAAAAGCGCTATACAAGTATAACCCATTTATCATTTATTTATTTATTTAACTTGCACCTGGCTCGCTGACAACAAGCTATCCATACACTTGGGTAAAACAGAATCCATCCTGTTTGGGTCCCACATCAAACTTAAGAAAGTCAATGACTTCACCATAAAAGTAGGTGACAGTGTCATCACCAGGAAAGATGAGGTCACCTACCTAGGTTCCATTCTAGAGGCTAATCTTTCCTGTGATAAAATGGCAACCAAGGTAATCAAAAAGGTCAACCAACGAACAAGATTTCTCTACAGAATTTCCTCTCTGGTCAACAAAAGCACCTTGAGGATTCTGGCGGGAACTCTCGTTCAACCCTTTTTCGATTACGCATGCACCTCCTGGTACCCTAGCACCTCCAAAACCCTCAAATCTAAACTCCAAACATCTCAGAACAAGCTAGTCAGGTTACTTCTAGACCTCCACCCCAGATCCCACCTCACTCCTACCCACTTCTCTAAAGTGGGCTGGCTCAAGGTGGAGGACAGAGTTAAACAACTTGCACTGAGCCTAGTCTATAAAATCCGCTACACCTCCCTGATACCGAAGTACATGTTGAACTACTTCCTTAACGTAAATGACCGCCATAACCACAACACCAGGGGGTGCTCCACTAACCACGTTAAACCCAGATTCCGAACTAACAAAGGTCTTAAATCATTCTCTTTCTATGCCACATCAATGTGGAATGCGCTCCCAACAGGTATAAAAGAAAGGGCATCTCTATCCTCCTTCAAAACCGCAATAAAAGTTCACCTCCAGGCAGCTACAACCCTAAACTAACACCCTCCCCGGATTGCTAATAATCAAATGTAAACAATCAAATGCAGATACTTTTTCTTTTTCTTATGCCTTCTGATCTCTCTCTCTCTCTCTCTCTCTCTCTCTCTCTCTCTCTCTCTCTCTCTCTCTCTCTCTCTCTCTATCTCTCTCTCTCTCTCTCTCTCTCTCTCTCTCTCTCTCTCTATGTCCACTACTTGATGTCCATATCCCCCCCCCCTCCACACCCCTGATTGTAAATAATGTAAATAATTCAATGTGATTATCTTGTGTGATGACTGTATTATGATGATAGTATATATGATAGTATATATCTGTATCATGAATCAATTTAAGTGGACCCCGACTTAAACAAGTTAAAAAACTTATTCGGGTGTTACCATTTAGTGGTCAATTGTACGGAATATGTACTTCACTGTGCAACCTACTAATAAAAGTCTCAATCAATCAATCAATGGAGTATATTGTGAATACATTGAGAACAGGAAGTGAACAAAAGTTTTAGCAACTGTTATGTAAAAGAAAAGAGGTAGGATTAAATAAGCTCTGCTTCTTCCTACTCCTTTTCGAACATGTTGAATAGAGAAACTGGAAATTGTGATGTATCATGTTGTATGCTTGCATGTTCCAAATAAACTCAAACTCAAACTCAACTCAACACCCGTCCTTGCACGCTACAACAAAGATGACAGGGAGAAGACGCTGTCAAAGGTGAACCACGTAAATAAGGTCATGTCTACACTAAGTCGTTTAACACCTTAAATGAATAATTATTTAGCCTAAGCCCCGTTTCAGCCACACTAACCAGCGTTTAAGGTCCCCCTCCTCGGACAAATTTTTACACAGGTAAGTCAGCCGTGTTTTTCTTGAATCTCCGGCACTTAGCTTTGTATGGACTCATTGATCGTTTACAAACTGAGTTCAGAGAGGAAGTGACGGCAGAAAGACCGCGCCCACACAGGAAGTGACGGCAGAAAGTCTGCGCCCCACACAGGAAGTGACATCAGAAAGAACGTGCCACAGCCAGCTTCATAACAAAGATGGAGGCGAGTCATCCAGACATGCCCGTGTTTCTCCTTCTTCTAGATGTATAGGCGCTTTTGGAAATCACACATCAATACCTTAAGACAGGGGTGTCAAACTCAAATACAGAGTGGGCCAAAATTTAAAACTGAACAAAGACGCGGGCCAAGGTTGAACAAATTAACCTTTAACATACTCTACGAGCTATCGTCACGTCCGCTTTTCATCCATTCTAACATCGTTCAGACCCAGTCACAAGATATGTGCGGCTTCTGTACGCACACGCGAGCGAATGCAACGCATACTTCATCAACAGCAATACAGGTTACACTGAGGGTGCCGGTATAAAAAACTTTAACACTGTTAGAAATATACGCCACACTGTGAATCCACACCAAACAAGAATGACAAACACATTTCGGGAGAACATCCGCACCGTAACACAACATAAACACAACAGCTTCATTTTGCCATCCATTTGTTCCCACGTCGTTATTGTTTTACGTTTTTGAATGATTAAGTTGACAAGTAAACAATACAAAACGAAGAGGAGCGTCTGGCGTTTTGTTTGTGGTTGCCGCTGCAGCAAGCGGGGCAGGAGAAAATAGAGGAGCGTCAAGCTAAGGTTTCATTAGGAATCTACAAACCCCGTTTCCATATGAGTTGGGAAATTGTGTTAGATGTAAATATAAACGGAATACAATGATTTGCAAATCATTTTCAACCATATTCAATTGAATGCACTACAAAGACAAGATATTTGATGTTCAAACTCATACACTTTATTTTTTTTTGCAAACAATAATTAACTTAGAATTTCATGCTGCAACACGTGCCAAAGTAGTTGGGAAAGGGCATGTTCACCACTGTGTTACATGGCCTTTCCTTTTAACAACACTCAGTAAACGTTTGGAAACTGAGGAGACACATTTTTTAAGCTTCTCAGGTGGAATTCTTTCCCATTCTTGCTTGATGTACAGCTTAAGTTGTTCAACAGTGCGTGGGTCTCCGTTGTGGTATTTTATGCTTCATAATGCACCACACATTTTTAATCGGAGACAGGTCTGGACTACAGGCAGGCCAGTCTAGTACCCGCACTCTTTTACTATGAAGCCACGTTGATGTAACACGTGGCTTGGCATTGTCTTGCTGAAATAAGCAGGGGCGTCCATGGTAACGTTGCTTGGATGGCAACATATGTTGCTCCAAAACCTGTACGTACCTTTCAGCATTAATGGCACCTTCACAGATGTGTAAGTTACCCATGTCTTGGGCACTAATACACCCACATACCATCACAGATGCTGGCTTTGGAACTTTGCGCCTATAACAATCCGGATGGTTCTTTTCCTCTTTGGTCCGGAGGACACAACGTCCACAGTTTCCAAAAACAATTTGAAATGTGGACTCGTCAGACCACAGAACACTTTTCCACTTTGTATCAGTCCATCTTAGATGAGCTCAGGCCCAGCGAAGCCGACGGCGTTTCTGGGTGTTGTTGATAAACGGTTTTCACCTTGCATAGGGGAGTTTTAACTTGCACTTACAGATGTAGCGTCCAACTGTAGTTACTGACAGTGGGTTTCTGAAGTGTTCCGGAGCCCATGTGGGGATATCCTTTACACACTGATGTTGCTTGTTGATGCAGTACAGCCTGAGGGATCGAAGGTCACAGGCTTAGCTGCTTACATGCAGTGATTTCTCCAGATTTTTTGAACCCTTTGATGATATTACGGACCGTAGATGGTGAAATCCCTAAATTCCTTGCATTAGCTGGTTGAGAAAAGTTTTTCTTAAACTGTTCAACAATTTGCTCACGCATTTGTTGACAAAGTGGTGACCCTCACCCCATCTTTGTTTGTGAATGACTGAGCATTTCATGGAATCTACTTTTATACCCAATCATGGCACCCACCTGTTCCCAATTTGCCTGTTCACCTGTGGGATGTTCCAAATAAGTTTATCAGTATTTATTGCCACCTTTCCCAACTTCTTTGTCACGTGTTGCTGGCATCAAATTCTAAAGTTAATGATTATTTGCAAAAAAAAAAATGTTTATCAGTTTGAACATCAAATATGTTGTCTTTGTAGCATATTTAACTGAATATGGGTTGAAAATGATTTGCAAATCATTGTATTCCGTTTATATTTATATCAAACACAATTTCCCAACTCATATGGCAACGGGGTTTGTATAAAAGTACTTCTGATTCTGATATTGGTATTGTGTCAAAAGTGAAAAAGTTACCTGAGGACAATGTTTTTTGCATGTAAAACTAGAACTATTCTCTATAAAATGTGTACGTGTTGATATTTTTGGCCATCTGGATTTTGATTATTTCTTACAGAAAAATGGTTTCAGTTTGGTTCGATTTGGTCATCATCCCACCTTTTGGGACAGGTTACGAATAAAAACCAAGCTTCTCCTGCACATTGTTCTGAACGTCAATATGCAGATATGAAAATACGGAGCCATAAGTCGTAGGCTAGTTGTGTAAATGCTCACGTCTGCATGCGGGAGATAACGGCGGCTGTGAGCGATAATGGCGATGCTTTCACAAGCGCTGCTCATTAACAGCTCATAAAGTTTGGCAACACTCAGCACTCTCGTTAGCAGCTGGCACCAAAAAGATTAGTGGACATTGGCATCGTCCAGCATAGAGACAGGAAGAGATGAGATGAAATGTCTTCCCTGCAGATTGAAGTGTAATACTGAGGTGAACAGATGGAGAAGATGGGAGTTACTTCCAACTGGAGGCAGCTCATCCGTCGAGGTTTCCACTTGTCGTTTTCCATCCTTCACCATCCTCTCATCTCTGTTCTTGGCTCAAATCAAAGCTTAGACACTGGCAAAGCACCAGCACCACTCAGATGTGCTCCTGAAGGAACGTGGCCGTCTTCTCGTTATCGGTTAGTCCTGAAACATTGCTAACAGCTAAGCTCTTTTTAAAAAGGTAATCACAGTGTGAAATTAAAAGAAGAAGCTATTTGTTTAAAATATTAATAAAATGACGTAGTTCTCACCAGACAGATGTGAAGGTCACTTGGTGTTTGGCTTTAGTGGCTTAGTCTCTCCGAGAAAAATAATCTTTTCATTCAAATCTAATCATGGAATCATCGCCTTGCGGTCATGTGACCTTCATTGCTGCACGGTGAAAGCTTTAAAAATTTCCTTTGTAGCCTTTGGTATAAGAGTATAATTCCGTCAGTCTACCCCAGGGCAGCTGTGGCTACGAAAGTAGCTTACCACCACCAGGTGTGAATGAATGACGGGTTTTTAAACATGTAAAGCGACTTTGGGTACTTAGAAAAAGCGCTATATAAATCCCAGGTATTATTATTATTATTATTATTATAAGACATCACGGCAAGTAGACCTACACCTACAAACTTGATCAAAGCATCATGGAATGAAAGCACTGATCACGGGAATGTCTGTTTTTTGTTAGCAGACTCAATAGAAAACCTAATTGTACAAAACTGAAGCAGTTTTTTCCTGTTAGAAATAATCTAAATTCAATTAATACTGTTATGCTGCCACTAGCTTCTTGCTAGTGTAACAGAGGTAATTTATGATCTCAATTGCTTACTGTCTTACTACTCTTCTTATTTTCCAAGATGATATTATTTTATTAAATATAAATTTTATATTACTTATTTTCCAAGATTCCAAGGAATCCAAGATGGCTGCGCTTCAGAGCAGCGGCTTCGTACGAGCGCTCCTGGAAGTGAGGGCAAAAATACCCCTCAATTCAGTCAATTTCATGGCTGGCTCACAGCGTGTTCACTCCGTGATCACTTACGACCGACTTACAATTCTGGATGTGGAGAGATCGGGCCATTTTGGGCTGATAGATGCGTGTACGATGGACCTGCTCGCTAGCTTGGGAATTCTTCGCGAGCTACATCCAGCAGTGGCCTTTGAAGCAGCGGCGTCGACTACCAGCGGAGACGGTCAGCGAAAGAGACGTAAGCGGTGCGCTCGGAAGCAGAAGCGGGGGTGTCGGGCGGGGCTAACAACAAAGCTAAATGCTTTGTTGTTAGCGGGGCTAACGAAAAAGCTAAATGCTAATCCACAAAGAAGCGCTAATAAGGAGTCTGTTAAGCTAGAACTAGCCAGCGCCAGGCTGGATAATCCCTGCACACATAGCAATTCTTCTAGAATAATATACAACTCACATAATGTTTTTTCTGCGTCAGAGGTGGACATGCATTTTACTGAGGTGGCAAACAATCTAAAAATTCCTGTCATATCAATTCCTAGATATGGTCGAAATTATTTAAAGTGCACTATGCATAATAAACGTAACATTATTAATATTGCTACTACGGATACTTTCAACAAAAACTCCTCAAAACAGCCCACTACCTATAATATGGGCTTTTTAAACATAAGGTCATTGTCTTCCAAAACGTTATTAGTTAATGAAGTCATCAGAGACAACAATCTTGATGTCGTTGGTTTAGCCGAGACCTGGCTCAAACCAGACGAATTTTTTGTGCTGGGTGAGGCGTCTCCTCCTGGCTATGCGGGAACGCATATTGCCCGCCCCATTAAAAGGGGTGGGGGTGTTGCACTAATATACAACAAAAACTTTAGCCTTACCTCGGACCTAAATAATAAATATAACTCGTTTGAGGTGCTCACTATGAGGTTTGTCACACCGCTGCCTCTCCACCTGGCTGTCATCTACCGCCCCCCTGGGCCCTATTCGGACTTTATCAATGAATTTTCAGAGTTCGTTGCTGATCTAGTGATGCACGCCGACAATATAATCATAATGGGAGACTTTAACATCCATATGAATACCCCATCGGACCCTCCATGCGTGGCGCTCCAGACTATAATTGATAGCTGTGGTCTTACACAAATAATAAATGAACCCACGCATCGCAACGGTAATACGATAGATCTAGTGCTTGTCAGGGGTGTCACCACCTCTAAAGTTACGATACTCCCGTACACTAAAGTAATGTCCGATCATTACCTTATAAAATTCGAAGTTCGGACTCATTGTCAACAAACTAATAATAATAATAATAACTACTATAGCAGCCGCAACATTAATGCTGCCACAACGACGACTCTTACTGACCTACTGCCTTCGGTAATGGCACCATTCCCAAATTATGTGGGCTCTATTGATAACCTTACTAACAACTTTAACGACGCCCTGCGCGACACCATTGATATTGTAGCACCGCTAAAGCTAAAAAGGGCCCCTAAAAGGCGTACCCCATGGTTTACAGAAGAAACTAAAGCCCAGAAATTATCATGTAGAAAGCTGGAACGCAAATGGCGTGCGACTAAACTTGAGGTTTTCCATCAAGCATGGAGTGATAGTTTAATAACTTATAAACGCATGCTTACCTCAGCTAAAGCTAAATATTACTCAAATCTCATCCACCTCAACAAAAATGATCCTAAATTTTTGTTTAGTACAGTAGCATCGCTAACCCAACAAGGGACTCCTCCCAGTAGCTCCACCCACTCAGCAGATGACTTTATGAATTTCTTTAATAAGAAAATTGAACTCATCAGAAAAGAGATTAAAGACAATGCATCCCAGCCACAACTGGGTTCTATTAACACAAATATGACTGTATATACGACGGACATTGCCCTCCAAAATAGTTTCTCTCTCTTTGATGAAATAACATTGGAGGAATTGTTAAAATGTGTAAATGGGACAAAACAAACAACATGTTTACTTGACCCAATTCCTGGGAAACTTATCAAGGAGCTTTTTGTTTTATTAGGTCCATCAGTGTTAAATATTATAAACCTATCACTTTCCTCTGGTACTGTTCCTCTAGCATTCAAAAAAGCGGTTATTCATCCTCTACTCAAAAGACCTAACCTCGATCCTGACCTCATGGTGAACTACCGGCCGGTGTCCCACCTACCGTTTATCTCGAAAATTCTCGAAAAAATTGTCGCACAGCAGCTAAATGAACACTTAGTGACTAACAATCTCTGTGAACCTTTTCAATCCGGTTTCAGGGCAAATCACTCTACGGAGACAGCCCTCGCAAAAATGACTAATGATCTATTGCTGACGATGGATTCTGATGCGTCATCTATGTTGCTGCTTCTTGATCTTAGCGCCGCTTTCGATACCGTTGATCATAATATTTTATTAGAGCGTATCAAAACGCGTATTGGGATGTCAGACTTAGCCTTGTCTTGGTTTAACTCTTATCTTACTGACAGGATGCAGTGTGTCTCCCATAACAATGTGACCTCGGACTATGTTAAGGTAACGTGCGGAGTTCCCCAGGGTTCAGTTCTTGGCCCTGCACTCTTTAGTATTTACATGCTGCCGCTAGGTGACATTATACGCAAATACGGTGTTAGCTTTCACTGTTATGCTGATGACACCCAACTCTACATGCCCCTAAAGCTGACCAACACGCCGGATTGTAGTCAGCTGGAGGCGTGTCTTAATGAAATTAAACAATGGATGTCCGCTAACTTTTTGCAACTCAACGCTAAGAAAACGGAAATGCTGATTATCGGTCCTGCTCAACACCAACATCTATTTAATAATACCACCTTAACATTTGACAACCAAACAATTAAACAAGGAGACTCGGTAAAGAATCTGGGTATTATCTTCGACCCAACTCTCTCGTTTGAGTCACACATTAAGAGTGTTACTAAAACGGCCTTCTTTCATCTCCGTAATATCGCTAAAATTCGTTCCATTTTGTCCACAAGCGATGCTGAGATCATTATCCATGCGTTCGTTACATCTCGTCTCGATTACTGTAACGTATTATTTTCGGGCCTCCCTATGTCTAGCATTAAAAGATTACAGATGGTACAAAATGCGGCTGCTAGACTTTTGACAAAAACAAGAAAGTTTGATCATATTACGCCTATACTGGCTCACTTGCACTGGCTTCCTGTGCACCTAAGATGCGACTTTAAGGTTTTACTACTTACGTATAAAATACTACACGGTCAAGCTCCTGCCTATCTTGACGATTGTATTGTACCATATGTCCCGGCAAGAAATCTGCGTTCAAAGAACTCCGGCTTATTAGTGATTCCCAGAGCCCAAAAAAAGTCTGCGGGCTATAGAGCGTTTTCTATTCGGGCTCCAATACTATGGAATGCCCTCCCGGTAAAAGTTAGAGATGCTACCTCAGTAGAAGCATTTAAGTCTCATCTTAAAACTCATTTGTATACTCTAGCCTTTAAATAGACTCCCTTTTTAGACCAGTTGATCTGCCGTTTCTTTTCTTTTCTTTTCTACTCTGCTCCGGGGTGGACCGCTAGCCTGTCCATCAGATGGGGACATCTCTACGCTGCTGACCCGTCTCCACTCGGGATGGTTCCCACTGGCCCCACCATGGACTGGACTTTCGCTGATGTGTTGGACTTTCACAATATTATATCAGACCCACTCGACACCGAGGATGTCGTTGTGGCTTGTACAGCCCTTTGAGACACTAGTGATTTAGGGCTATATAAATAAACATTGATTGATTGATTGATATTTTAATGTCATTTTATGTTAATGTCATCTTATCTAATTTATTATATTTACACATTATGTAATGTGACTCTTTATTTTGCAAATGTTATTATTCTAAGTTTAGTGCTGTTATTTCCTATTTTTTTATGGTCACTGAACGTCACGTGTCCCAGCAGACTTCCAGGCTGAGGCCCGTATGTGTAGTCAGTTAGTGGTGGGATCGGCAGTTCTTTTGACTGTACTGAATCACTAGAATCAGTTCCTTAAAATGATTCGTTCAAAAAATGTGTTCACCGAATCACCGCCCCCCCATACAGTGCAGACATTCGCGGGAGAAGCAGCAAATAGGGTCCCTAAGCACTGCGTAGGGACTCGCGTTAATCTAACAACAACAGTTGCAGAAGAATAAACATTGATTGATTGATTGATAGAAGGGATAATAATAATAATAATAATAATAATAATAATAATAATAATAATAATAATAATAATAATAATAATAATAATATGAATCAGAATTGATCCCCAAGGAGAAATTTATTTTTGTTACAATAACTGTATAAATAATAGCCTATGTATGTGTACATACATTAGTTATTATCTTTATTTTAAATCTTTTCAAAACAGCCTGCCCTACACTTTACCCCCCGCCCCTCCCCCTCGCGTCGCTGCTGCTCAGCCTGCACTCTGACTTTCTGTCTCCTCTACTAGTCTACTCTCATAACTTTATGTGTTGAGATAATGGGAATGTGTGTTGGTTTTCATGTGGCTTGTTTTCATGGGATCGGCAGTTCTTTTGACTGTACTGAATCACTAGAATCAGTGACTGACACAGCGCCACACTGTGGCCGCAGTTCAGTACGTGAACCGAATCACTTCTGCAGTTCTTTTGACTGTACAAATCACTAGAATCAGTGACTGACACAGCACCACACTGTGGCCGCAGTTCAGTACGTGAACCGAATCACTTGTGCAGTTCTTTTGACTGTACGAATCACTAGAATCAGTGACTGACACAGCGCCACACTGTGGCCGCTGTTCAGTACGTGAACCGAATCACTTCTGCAGTTCTTTTGACTGTACGAATCACTAGAATCAGTGACTGACACAGCGCCACACTGTGGCCGCAGTTCAGTACGTGAACCGAATCACTTCTGCAGCAGCAGTACAGTTTAATTGCAAATCAGCATTATTATAATGATGATGATAGCTACAAAACAACATCAACAACAACAGTTGCAGTAGAATGGATAATATTAATAATAATAATAATAATAATAATATGAATCAGAATTGATCCCCAAGGAGAAATGTATTTTTGTTACAATAACTGTGTAAATAATAGCCTATGTATGTGTACATACATTAGTTATTATTTTTATTTTAAATCTTCTCAAAACAGCCTGCCCTACACTTTACCCCCCGCCCCCGCAGAGCAGAGAGCGAGAGCGTTGTTGTTCACTGAGTGATTCATGTCGTTAATCCGCGGTGAACGAATCGTTCGCTCAGTCCCTCCCCCCGCCCTCTCATTGGCTGCGTCGTTCGCCGACGTCGAGGGTTCAGTGAGTCACAGAATGCGCCAGTTCCACTCATACCGGCATGGTCTGAACTGAGAAAGGAACGAATCAGTTCATGAAGTGATTCGGTTCAGTACGTTCACTCAAAAGATTCTTTCTTTCGAACGAATCGTTCACGAACGACACAACACTCATGTGTAGTCAGTCTGCTATCTTCCATGTGACGGTAAGTTGTGCTCTCTGGCGCCCCGTGAATTAGCTTTCAGCTAACTTATTAGCAGGCTAGCTGTGTTGCTGTAGACTTAAAGGAGACACATTTATGTTAAGTTTTGTTTTGTTTTATTTCTGTGCAGGTTTGAAATGTATAGAGAAGGCTGATTGGAGACTCATTATGACTGTTTTTACCAGGTATTGTGTGTTTTTTTATCGTGTGATTAATATGTTAGTTAGTCTGCTATCTTCCATGTGACGGTTTGAAATGTGTAGAGAAGGCTGATTGGAGACTCATTAAGACTGTTTTTACCAGAATAAACCATGTTTGAGCCGGAAGAAAGACTGGGTGTCGTCTTTTGGGGAAAACACAACGCAAAGGAGTACTACATCGCTACACTAGCTTAGCAGACAGATAGCACGTTGTTTCCATTTGAGAGACCCTAAAGGGGAACCTCACTTTATTCGGAATTTTGCCTATTATTCACAATCATAATGAAAGACATGACGACAGATGTATTTATTTTCATGCATTCTAAATATTAAATACATGCGATCAAAAGTCCGCCTACAATGGAGCCTATGGTAGCCGTTCAATTCTACCTATAGAGCCCCTAAAAAATCCACATCCAAACACCTCCATTAAAGACTTACTGAAATGAAATTTTCTTATTTAAACGGGGATAGCAGATCCATTCTATGTGTCATACTTGATCATTTCGCGATATTGCCATATTTTTGCTGAAAGGATTTAGTAGAGAACATCGACGATAAAGTTCGCAACTTTTGGTCGCTGATAAAAATGCCTTGCCTGTACCGGAAGTAGCGTGACGTCACAGGTTGAAAGGCTCCTCACATTTGCACATTGTTTACACCAGCAGCGAGAGCGATTGGAACCGAAAAAGCGACGATTACCCCATTAATTTGAGCGAGGATGAAAGAGTCGTGGATGAGGAACGTGAGAGTGAAGGATTAGAGTGCAGTGCAGGATGTACCTTTTTTCGCTCTGACCGTAACTTAGGTACAAGGGCTCATTGGATTCCACACTTTCTCCTTTTTCTATTGTGGATCACGGATTTGTATTTTAAACCACCTCGGATACTATATCCTCTTGAAAATGAGAGTCGAGAACGCGAAATGGACATTCACAGTGACTTTTATCTCCACGACAATACATCGGCGAAGCACTTTAGCTAGGGAGCTAACGTGATACCATCGAGCTTAACTGCAGATAGAAACAAAAGAAATAAGCCCCTGACTGGAAGGATAGACAGAAGATCAACAATACTACCAAACCCTGGACCTGTAACCACACGGTTAATGCTTTCCAGCCTGGCGAAGCCTAGCAATGCTGTTGCTAACGACGCCATTGAAGCTAACTTAGCTACGGGACCTCGACAGAGCTATGCTAAAAACATTAGCTCTCCACCTACGCCAGCCAGCCCTCATATGCTCATCACCACCCGTGCTCACCTGCGTTCCAGTGATCGACGGCGCGACGAAGGACTTCACCCGACCATCGATGCGGTCGTCAGCTAGCGTCGGATAGCGTGTCTGCTATCCAACTCAAAGTCCTCCTGGTTGTGTTGCTGTAGCCAGCCGCTAATGTACCGATCCCACCTACAGCTTTCTTCTTTGCAGTCTCCATTGTTAATTGAACAAATTGCAAAAGATTCACTAACACAGATGTCCAGAATTCTGTGGAATTTAGCGATGAAAACAGAGCTGTTTGCATTGGGATACAATGGTGTCCCAATACTTCCGCTTCAACCCTTGACGTCACGCGCAAACGTCATCATACCCAGACGTTTTCAGCCAGAAGTTTCTCGGGAAATTTAAAATTTCACTTTATAAGTTAACCCGGCCGTATTGGCATGTGTTGCAATGTTAAGATTTCATCATTGATATATAAACTATCAGACTGCGTGGTCGGTAGTAGTGGCTTTCAGTAGGCCTTTAAGGTTTAATACACATGCTGTAAGTATATATGTAATGCAGTAATGAACACATTTAGAATAACATTTAATATTTACGTATTTTGATAATTTTAAGCATAAGTGGTACATTGATTTCAAAAACGCGTTCTGCTCCCCACAGACTTTTTGAGAGCCAACAAACATATCAAAACATCACTTACTGTATAAGGTCTGCTGTCATTAGGACGCCAACTGCTAGGATGTTCATTTGTTACTGTTTTAGATGAAAAATGACAAGCGCTTTTCGTGTCGTCCATGTCCTAAATTGGCTCTCAAAGTGTCCCAACTTGTCGCATTACCCCCTCAGACGTCTCATGTCCAGGTGAGAGGCATGATTTACGATCTACAATAAACTTCTACCGGCAGGGAAGCGAGGAACCAGCAGACCACTCGATGATGTAAACATAGGGACACACGGAAGTGATTACGTCGCCACTATAAATAGTTTGTCTGTGTTAGCGCTTATAACAATGATATCAGTAATACTCAGTGATGGGCAAGCTACATGGAAAATGTAGTGAGCTGAGCTACTAGTTACTCTCGATTAAATGTAACTAAGCTACAAGGGAAGTTATCCCACGAAGAATTGTAGCAATTTACATGGCAAAAGTAGCTTGCTATATCAAAGCTACATTTAACATCATCTATATCTATGGGCCCACCTGTATAATATCAAAGTTAATGTAACTGTGAGTGTACAAATGAACCCAATAAGGGTCCATTACTATTAACTATCTGTCATTTAGCTACCTACAACTACCTCTAGGGGTCCCCGCACCCCACTGTATGTATTTATTTAGTTGGCCTTTTCTTTGGCCAACTCCTATAATTTTATTCATATTCTCTTACTTACAGTAAAAAACAGCATCTATCTATATCTTGACAAAATAACAAAAACAATGACTTGTGTGTTGTTTGGGAACAGATGTTAATAGTTATGTGCAGTAAAACTTTTCATGAACTCAACTTACATTAATATGTGTTTTTAAATTTGTGTTCCACGTCTTCGATGTTGAGAGTAGTTTTGATTTGGGCTTACAAAGTAAACAACCAAAAATGAATATTTTGGGCATTGTTTGATCCAAACACATACATTTGTCTAAATATGACCAAGTACACCCATTAGTGTGGGTTTCCTGCATGTCATCTTCATCACTAAAGGAAAAATCTAATCTGCGGGAGAGAATCCTTATTCCATATTCTTTTTTTTGAGTCGTCAGCTTCAAGCGTCCCTCTGTCTCAGACTCTCTCAATGATTTTGCTTACTAGTTTCGATCTTGCCTCTGATTGGCCAGTCCGTAATGTGGATGTCTTCATTCATCCAGGTCATTGTATTTTCTCCATATTTTGTAGCTTGTAGCTTTGATGTAAGCTACCTAGTTACATGGGTCTAAAAGTAGCTTAGCTACAGGAAAAGCTACTCATTAAAAAAGTACTTAAACTACAACCAAGCTCCAGGAAAACGTAGTTAAGGTCATAGCTTAGCTACATGTAGTTTTACTGCCCATCACTGATAGCGACTCTATTGTAAACTGACTTTTGATTACATGTTTTTAATTTTGCATTAAAAAAAATACATTGTCGTCACGTCTTGATTGAGAACGATAGGCAAAATAAAATAAAAAAGTGCAGTTCCCCTTTAAGAGTCTTTACTTCCAAACACTTTAAAACTGAACATACAGAAATTAAGTAAGTCAATATAACTTACATGACATACAAAATAACTTCTTGGTTGTAAAACAAATGCACTAAAACAAATACGCTAGCTCAGTGCTAATTTATATTGGATTTGCCCTATACATGCTAATGGTTAGCATTGGCGATTTTACATGGCGATTTCAACACCTCCAAATTGCACAATTCAGTACACAAATAAGATGCACATTACAATCAAACAGCTGGTGTGTAATACCTACAGTATAACCACTTTGTAGGACGCAACAGAAAACAGAAAACTCAAGGGCAAAGACTACTTCCTGACTACGGCAATACACCTAGGACAAACTGAAATGAATGCATATCAGTGCTGTTATCAGTCATGGTTTTAAGGAATTTTTTAATTTAAAACGATAATACTAACTGTCCGGGGTTTTATCGCAATTTATTATAAATACCATTCACATTACATCCCTATGTGGCAGCAATATTGGAATCGTATTGGAAGTAAAAAAGTAAACAATGGGGGTATGACGGTTGTAACGGGGAAATACGTTAATGTCTCTTGTATTCATGTTAGCATTTTGGATAGCAAAACATTAGTGTGCTAGCTTGTTTCTCCAGTGAATGAGCAGTATCCCCAGTCTGTGAGTTTATTAAAGTGTGGTTGGTAATCACGGTCGGAAGTTCTACCACAGTTTGTTAAGAATACCATTAATTGTTACAAGGCTGCAATATCAATCAATCAATGTTTATTTATATAGCCCTAAATCCCAAGTGTCTCTTATGTTTGACTGCCATCTACTGGTCACACTTATCATTACACTATGTACCAAATAAAATAGCTTCGAGGTGGGTAAGCTCAACCAAACTTATACCTTACATTAGGCGCACCGGGTTATAAGGCGCACTATCGAGTTATGAGGAAATAAGTGTGCCTTATAGTCTGGAAAATACGGTAAGTTCCAACTGTTTTCCCACACTTTATCCAACAATGCAGGTAATTTATGGATTTTTTGGGGGGTTAGGATATACTTTTTTTATCCCAAAATAAGGAAATTATGTGGTTGTAGTGCAGATTCAACAGGTCCATAAAAAAGTATTAAAGGCCTACTGAAACCCACTACTACCGACCACGCAGTCTGATAGTTTATATACCAATGATGAAATCTTAACATTGCAACACATGCCAATATGGCCGGGTTAGATTACTAAAATGCAATTTTAAATTTTGCGCGAAATATCCTGCTGAAAACGTCTCGGTATGATGATGCCTGCGCGTGACGTCACAGATTGTAGAGGACATTTTGGGACAGCATTGTGGCCAGCTATTAAGTCGTCTGTTTTCATCTCAAAATTCCACAGTATTCTGGACATCTGTGTTGGTGAATCTTTTGCAATTTGTTCAATGAACAATGGAGACAGCAAAGAAGAAAGCTGTAGGTGGGAAGCGGTGTATTTCGGCCGGCTGCAGCAACACAAACACAGCCGATGTTTCATTGTTTACATTCCCGAAAGATGGCAGTCAAGCTTTACCATTGGCCTGTGGAGAACTGGGACAACAGAGACTCTTACCAGGAGGACTTTGAGTTGGATACGCAGACACGGTACCGTGAGTACGCAGCTGCGGCTTCCAAACATTTGATCGCTTGCCTGTACGTGCATGCCGCTATGTGCATGTCACGTACGTAACTTTGGGGACTTTGGGGAAATATATGTGCTCTATGAACTTTGGGGAGGTGAACGGTACTTTGGGCTGTGGGATTGAGTGTGTTGTGCGGGTGTTTGAGTTGTATTGTCGAGTTATATGGACGGGAAGGGGGAGGTGTTTGTTATGCAGGATTAATTTGTGGCATATTAAATATAAGCCTGGTTGTGTTGTGGCTAATAGAGTATATATATGTCTTGTGTTTATTTACTGTTTTAGTCATTGCCAGCTGAATATCAGGTCCCACCCGACTCTCACAGCATCTTCCCTACCTGAATCGCTTCCACTGCCCTCTAGTCCTTCACTCTCACTTCCCTCATCCACAAATCCTTCATCCTCGCTCAAATTAATGGAGAAATCGTCGCTTTCTCGGTCCGAATCGCTCTCGCTGCTGGTGGCCATGATTGTAAACAATGTGCAGATGTGAGGAGCTCCACAACCTGTGACGTCACGCTACTTCCGGTACAGGCAAGGCTTTTTTATCAGCGACCAAAAGTTGCGAACTTTATCGTCGATGTTCTCTACTAAATCCTTTCAGCAAAAATATGGCAATATTGCGAAATGATCAAGTATGACACATAGAATGGACCTGCTATCCCCGTTTAAATAAGAAAATCGCATTTCAGTAGGCCTTTAACAGTAGCACAAAAGGCACAAAAGTGTCACTGCTTGTAGCGCAGTCCTCAAAGCAATTTAAAGGTAAAAAAAACAAAACTGAAAAAAACCCAAAACATTTAAAAATTAAAGAACGCAAAGGAGGACATAAAAGAGCACCGAGCTTCTGCAACCGGCGACACCATTTTTACATACAGCAACAAAAGTAAAATGTAAGCTTCATGCCGCCCTGTCACATTATTATTATTATTATTATTATAGAGGTTTATTTGAAATAGGGACAGATACAAAAACATTGACATCTGAAACAGTTATCCAATGTATGCATCATAGTGTTTGTAGCCAAAGCTAATTTACACTTGTCCCCAACAACAACAACAACACAGATCCAACATCATTAAAATAGGAAAATAAAAAATAGAATGAGTCGATAATAATGATAATAGTAATAATACAGACAAAGTGCAAACTAGATAAAAGCCAATAATAATAATAACACAGACAAAGTGCAGACTAGATAAAAACCAATTAGTAAAAATGAGTAAAAACTAAACATGGGAACATGATTGTTGCTCAACTAGCCATCATTTTGTTTGTTTTTTAAAAGTGACAAGTGCAGGTATACTTTTCAAAGTGTCCGGTAAAGAGTTCCATAGTTGTGGTCCTTTTATCATTTAACATCAAACCAATGGAATTGCTGGACTGCAGCCTTTTGAAGAAGAGGCAAATTTGCCTAAAAATGAAAGTAAAAGTGGAAACAAGGCTAAGGAAATGTCAGACAAAATCCACATTCGGAGTTTGTTCAACACAGAAGAAGACAAGGATGAAGATGAAGCGTTCATAGACTTTTCTGGTAGGCTACTTTGTGCCGTGGTACATTCTTTTGTTACATATGTGAATGAAAACAAGCGCCTGTGTAAATATTCTATATTTTTAGTTTAATGTGTACACCTGCGGCTTATATATGTAAAAAATAAAAAACACAAAAAAATTTAAGGTAGCGCTCTGTAGTCAGGCAATTACAGTAAATATCACGGTACTTTCTAACACTCGACTGTCTTTCAGGGTATCATCAATC